>NW_012148952.1:9246642-9258250 GCF_000956105.1 Propithecus coquereli
CTGTAGGTTGTCTGTTTGCTCTTGTGACAGTTTCTTTGGCTGTGCAGAAGCTTTTTAATTTGATCAGGTCCCATTTATTTATTTTGGTTGTTGCCGTGATTGCCTTTGGGGTCTTCTTCATAAATTCACCAAAGCCTTTTTCTTAATAGGGCCACATGCAATGGAAATGCCCTGAGTTCTGGTACAGTGGAAGCATGCTCTTGCTTTTCGGAAAGATTTCTAGTGCTTGGGCCTAATTCACTAAGACAGAAGGCAGATTGTGTTATTGATTAATCTGAAGCTTTAGTCTCTCACAGGATTTGATAACACAGCACAACTATTTTCCTCACATTGAACAGCTACCAAAGTTTTGTTTGTCTTTTTGGTAAAAGGTTGAACTTGACAAGATACCAGTGATCCCATTTCTAGTGCCCAAGTGAGGTTATATTTGTTTCCTTTGACTTAACAGTGAGGCCTGCACGTCTGGTCTGCCAAACCAGGAGGGAGTGCGTAGAAGTCCCACTTCTCCCAAGAAGAAGAATCTCTGAATCCTTCAAAAGGCGGTAGTTATGACTTCAGTTCTCCCTTATTCCCCACTCCACGGAGGGCACTTTTCCCCTTGAGCCCACTGAATGTATGTAATCTTCATGTTTGCTGATGACTGTATTTGTCTGCTTCCTTATAGATGTTGATATGAATGCCCTGGAGGATGATATAATTAGTGCTCCAGAAGAAATAGGATTTAGAGCTGCCATTTGCAGTGTTTTTGATAGCAGAGAGTAGCTTGGGGCTTTATGTGTTTCTGAGTAATTTTTCCACCTTTCCATTACTACCTGGATGTAACAGCCAATAGAGGAAGACCAAGAATCCCACCGAAATTAAGTTGCCTTCCCCTCTCATCTCTGAGGGCACTGTTCTGGATCCTTGTAAGTTATATTCAGCTGGCATATCATTCATCAAGGCTTCGGCTTTGACCATGGCGTGCTCCTGCTGCCATAATCTCCCAAGTCTTCCTGTTAGCCTTGGAACCACCAGTGGAGCAGACCCTTCCTCTTTCCTTCCATTACTGAGCGTTATTACGTGGAATGCCTGGGCTCCCGGCATTGTTGGCCTAAGGGGGCTGCACTTCTCTCCAGCACCTGATGCTTACTAGGTGCTCAGTAAATGTTGTTTCTGTGTTGTTTAATACTTTGACTGATTTGTTCCAAAGACTTAGGAGGCCCCTCTATCAACCCCTTCCCTTGAACCGATTTCCAAGTTCCCTCTTCTGAGATTATCCAAGGCATACACACACACACACGCAATCACCCTCCTCCCCTCAAATTGGTCTTAAAACTGTCCACTGGTTGTAAGTAACTGAAGCCTACCCCAACTAGTTCAAGGTAAAGGAGGCGGTTGGGAAGGAGGTGGTTGTTTGGGACAGGGTGTGATAAGTCAGTGATGGGGACAACTCTCTCCATCTTTCATGGGGTTCTGGGAATTCCCATCTCAGGCTTTCTCTGCATGTTTGTTCCATATTAGTTTTTCTCTGCAGACTAACTCTCTCTCTCAAGCATGTCTTCTCTGCTTCCAATTAATTTAACTTGCAAGTAACTTTGGTTTACACGATACTGACTACAGCCCTGACTCTGCATGAATGCTTGGTTCAATCACACTCCATCAACTGTGTTCAGTGTTCAGTTTTCATGTCATGTCCTTTTGTTCAAATTCTTAAATTCAGGCAGTGCCAGTTGCCTGCCAATTGACAGTCTTCTATAGTAAGGGCCAGTTAAAGTTAGTTGATATTCTGGAAACTTGTAGTGTCATTTACTAGGTATAGGTGATTTACTTTATTATGTAAATTTAAATTATGAATAGTTCCATTATTTGAAGATTTATAAAAGAAAAATAATGGAAAGTAAAAAAGAGCAGGAAAAGTTTTGGCAAAGATTTTCAGGTAGAAATGAAATAAAGGAAGTGTTTTTTTGTTTGTTTGTTTTGTTTTTTTCTGTTTCTCATGTTTCTGAAAAAGTTTCCTGGGTAAAAACTTAATTTATATCCTGAATTTAAATTAGCTATACACTTTATATAGTAGAAAACTATTTCCTCCTTTACTAAATAAATGTAGAATAAATATTTTAAAAATAATGGTTGGAAAGGCCATCAAATGGTAACTCTGGCCAGGATAACTACATCTCTCATGCTGGCCGTGGTGGCATCTGGCACTCAGAGCAAGTTCTGCCTCTACGTTATCTCCAAAAGCTGTATTTAGCAATGGGGCCAGCCTGCTAGGTAAGGACATTTTAGCCTTGGCTGCACTGAACAGCTGGCTGAGCCTCTTCCTTGATTAAGGGAAACTGTGGATGGAGGAACAGCTGTCACAAAGGGGGCAGGAAGTGGCAGTCTTTGTCTTTGTCACTTTGTCTCTGCTGGGATGATAGCTGGTGCCCACCCACAGCCCTAGAGGAGAAGAGACCCCTGTAGGTGAGCAGAGGCCAATCCTTTACCAGCCTGTACTACTTTTTAGTTTGAGTTCCTTCCACCAAGCCAGCCCCTTGCAGAGCCACGTTATGCCATTCTGATTCGGTTTGGTAGCACTTAACTAAAGAACATGGATATAGGCATAGTTATTTGCATGGATTTTTGTTTTTAATTTTTTGTTTGCTGCTGGCCCTTATTAACACTCGAGACCTTGAGGTTGCCAGGGCTTTGATTCTGCCTGGAGCTGGGATTTCTCCTTCAAGGTGCTCCATACCCGCAGTTGGCTGTGCTCTCGGTGGTGTTCTAATTCAGGACAACTGCCTGCTGTCAGCCAGGAATTAATGCCTGTGGCTCTAGGCAAGCTGTTTTCCTTGCTAACTTTTCATCTGCCTCTTGGGTCAGACTGCTCCAGTCCCCAGGGCAGTGGTTCTCCAGCAGGGCCTGTCTCAGTGTACAAGTGACGGGTTGCATTATTTGGAAATTCCTGGCCAAAGCTGCTGTCAGATGCACCGAGAGCAGCTGTCATCGTGGAGGGAAAGTGAGCAAAAGGGTAGCCTTAGAATCCATGTGATTTCCATTCTGGATTTGGTGTCTCTTGCTATTAGCATCAATAGCACATGACCATAGAACCTTTGCCCCTCTCCATATTCCTAATCCTGGCCAAGGCTCCCCAAGCTCTTCTCTCCAGCAGCAGTTCAGATGTGGAATCTTGGTGCCCTTTGCCTTTCCCACACACCTACTACTTGCAGTCACCCTCCATTCTTCCCTACAACACTCTCTTGGACAACAGTTCCCTCTTCAGCCAAAGTCTTCCTCATCCCATCCAGCAAGCAGCAGTGGGGAACCAGGAAGAGGAAATTTTTATGTAAATAAGTAATTCTCCACACTTAATTCAGAGTGTGAGTCTGAAATAAGGCTTCTTCCTTAGGAAGTGGGTCAAACTATTTTCTCTGCTAGTTCTAGACTGATTTCTTTCTCTGTTGATTGGCATGGGGCACTGATCCTGGGTACAGAAGTTCTTATCACTTGTAACCTCTCAAAACAGGAAGAGTTTTAGACTAGAAATGGAGTACAGAAAAATAAAATAAAACAGACAACAAAAGGCAGATGCTTGGAATGGAAATCCCAGTGGCTCTACAAAGTTCATTTTGTCTCATCTTCCCTGTGAAAACTTCATCTACTGCTCTAGCACCCTGACATGGTCTTCTCTAATATCCACAGATCCTGCAATTGTAGTGTGAAGTATGTGGCTTGAGTTGATACAGTCTTAGGTCCAACTAGGTCTTTAAAACCTGCAATTTTTTTTTTTCTCTAAGCTGGGGTATAAGGACCTTTAGGGCAAAGGCTGTATCTTACCTGGAACAAGCCTAAGAATGGAGTGGCTTGGGCCTTGAGCAGTTTTTCAGAGGTTCTGTTACAAACTCTAAAGCAAGCATGAGAAAAAGCATATTGGAGAGAGTGTGATTGATGTTGTTATGAAAAGTGTTATTGATTTATTTACATCTGCAAATCATTCTAGAAAGTGATTTGAGACAGCTTATTTCTATCTTTCTATCTGCATGCATACAATCAGATAACTTGAGAAAATAAAGGTAAGGAAATGGCAGCAAAGGGAATATGAAATCAGGAAAATCGGATAAATAGAGAGGTTTGATAACACACACAATGGATATCATAAGACACTATTCAACTGCTGGAGATGAGCCTCAAATTTGGCTGTAAATTTACCATCAGCCACAACAAAGGGGAAATACAATATGTTCCAAAAAATTATGGTGCCCATAAAATGAAACTAAGCAAAGGCAGGAAAAGCCTGCTCTTTCTGGTTCTGTGATTACAGTGACCTATGACCCTGAGAAGAGTCACTGATGTGATGCTGTGGACAACGTCATTGCCAACATTTGCAAAAAGAGCCCAGTTTCTTGTAGCACCCCCTACCCCCAGGCATGCTAGTGGCTTGTAGTTCAACAGAAGTAGGTCTATGAGGCTCAAAACTGCCTCCTGCAGTAGTATTTCTCTTGAACTGAGAGTGCATAAGTGCTATGTTGTCTATATATCAATAAGTATTGGTAATCCACCCAGCAGAGGCAAGTTTGACAAACTGTCACTAAAGTTGTGGTTGTGTACCTCAATAGAAGGTCATAAAATCTACCCCAAAAAGAGGAAGTGTGAGTGTTCTTGAACATACATAGGTAGGAAAGGTATCACATTTGAAACAACTGAAAAGTAATTATAAGGTCAATATTCACCACCATGACTTTCATACTAGTATGTTGGTGCCCAGCCAGCTTCATCTGCCCACTGCCCAGGAGGAAGCCATTACACTGAGACAGCAGAGAAAGAGTTTAATTATGCATAGCGCTTAGTGGGGAGATGGGAGGAATTTCTCAAATCTACCTCCCAGAGAATTTGGGAGACAAGGTTTTTAAGGATAGTTTGGGGGGCAAAGGATTAGGCAATTAGGTTGCTAATTCACTGAGTTTGCAGCAGAATCATCAGTTCCTTGGTATGGGCCACTGGCCTGGGCGAGTCAGCCAGCTGGCTGTAATGCAGAACCAGGTTCTTAGGTGGGGGTCACAAGACCAGTTGAGTCAGTTCCTTGGTACGAGCCACCATTCTGGGTAGGTCAATCATTCCACTGGAATACAAGGCCTGGAAGATATCTCAGAAAATACCTGTAGGTTCTGAAAGGGTGATGTTATCTACGGAGAAAGCTAAGAATCTTTGTGACCACCAGCTATGTGACTCCAGAGTGGCAATCATAGAGAAGCAAACAAGGGGACAGTGGCTAATCATTATCATTATTTTAGCTGGGCCTGTGCCTTATTTTTAGCTAGGCCCTTACCACAGTTCTCACCTTGCACCTCTTTATTAACTTTTAAAGATGGTTTTAGCAAATGAGAAAAACATGGTCAAATCTTATCTATAACTGCATACCTAAAATCTCAAGGGAAGGAGTAAAGAAGAGAAAATGTTTACAGGTATCCATGAAGCCACATCTAAGAAACAGGATTCGGAGTTTGTTTTGTGTTGATAATGGCTTGGCAGCGGCAGTGCTGGGTGGTCTCCTAAGCTCAAGAATGTGGGCATAGGGGTGGCTGGGGGGAGAAGGGGCACACCATGAAGAATATTTACGAACTAGGGTGGGATAAGGGAAATAAGGTACCTGCTGAAGAGAAGGGGGAATAAGCCTGATGACAGGAGAGAGGGAGAGAAGGACAGAGGGGAAAAGAAGAGCACAGAACAAAGGGAAAGGGAAGAGAAAGACAGATGGATAAATGAGGAATATGGAGAGAAAATGGGGAAGCAGAAGGACATTTCTCAACCTTAAACAGGGGTCGCCAACTTGACTTTCAAGGCAGACAGCCATCCAGAACAAAAGCTTCCTCTTCAGGGAATAGGAGGTGAAGAGAAAGGAGAGGGCTTTGTCCTTCCTATCAATCTGCTGTCTGCCTTGCAGGCTGTTTCCCATGTCCAGTGGTGCCATGGCACACTGCTGGTGGAGGATAACCCCGAGGAACAACAGGAGGTGAGCGTTTGTGTTCCAGAAGAACAGATGGAAGGCCCAGGGGAGACAGATTGCCCGTGGCCTTGTAAGTGCAGATAAAGATTTTGGATTTTCTTTTATGGTTGATATGGCACTGTTGCAGGGTTTCACGCAGGTGAGCAATGGGATCATATTTCCATTTTAGAAATATCCCTTTGGAAGTATGATGGAGGATTGATTGGAAAAGGCAGTTGCCTTAATTCCCTCTCCAGATTGTGATGAGCCCTCGGATTCTTGGTATTTCATGCCACCCTGAAGTGGTGGGCACTCTCGCTCTGTCCACTGTTTCTCCAACAACAGTCTTGTGAAACGTACAAGATCCACTGTTACAGACACCAAAGAGGAATACCCCAGACTAAAATACCATTTTTATTGAGTTATTGTCTGCTTAAAAACTTTCTTAATTCCTTCTTCTTAATAGGAGAAGACTAACTCATTAGCCCACCACCCACAACCTCCTCACTCTGGTGTCACCTGTACTCAGGGAGGTTCCCATACATCTTTCTCTAACTCTCCTCTCTGGTCAAATTGGTATATTTATTCGCCAAATAGGCCTGTTATAGTATGGCTGCTTCCTTTTATTGAAAGGTCCTCTCTACTTTTTTCTTCTGAGCCAAACATTACTCAAACTTTAAAGCTCATATCAAATGTTTCACTTCTAAGGAGACAACACAAATTAGGTCCTGGTCCCAGGGTTCAATCTCAGCTTTTCTACTTGCCAGCTGATAGTATAATATCACAACCAGGATATTGACATTGACGTAATCAAAATTCAGAATATTTCCATCACCACAAGGATCCCTCCTCTTGCCATTTTGTAGCCATATTCATTTCTCTGTCACCCCACTTCCTCCTGGGACCCCTGGCAACCACCAATCTGTTGTTCATTTCTATAATTTTGTGGTTTCAAGAATGTTATGTCAGTGGAATTATATAGTGTATGTAATATTGTCGGATTAGCTCTTTTCACTCAGCGTAATTCTCTGCAGATTCATCCAGGTCGTTTCACGTGTCAATAGTTCATTGCCTTTTATTGCTGAATATGTATTCCATGGTACGAATGTACCACAGTTTGTTTAACTTTTCACTCACTAAAGGACTTCTGAGTTGTTTCCAGTTTGAGCTATTAAAAGTACAACTCCTGTGAACATATGTGCAGAGGTTTTTGCATGAACATATGCCTTCATTTCTTTGGTATTTATCTTTTGGGACAGATTACCTGGAATTTTCTAGGTAAGCAATGATGTCATCTGCAAATAGTCAAAGTTTTACTTCTCCATTTCTAATCCCTATGCCTTTCATTTCTTTCCTTTCCTTATCGGCTTGGATAGAACTTATAGCACTGTTTCAAATAAGAGTGGTAAGAATATATATCTTTGTCTTGTTCCCAGTCTAAGAGGGAAGAGTATAATTGCTGGATTGTATGGTAGTTGACTGGGGTTTTTAAAATTTTATTTAAGAAACTGCCAAATTCATTTCCATAGTGGTTTTACCATTTTACATATCCACCAATAATGTGTTGCTGATCCCATTTCTCCACATCCTCACTAGCATTTAGTATTGTCGCTATATTTTATTTTAGCTATTCTGATAGTGATACAGTGAGATCCCATTGTGGTTTTAAATTGCATTTTAGCAAGTGGCTAATGATGAACATCTTGTCATGTGCTTATTTTCTATCTGTATATTCTTTGTGGTGAGATGCCTCTTTATATCTGTAGCTCATTTTCTAGTTGAATTGTTTGCTTTTTTGGTCAAGTTTTGAGAGTTCTTTGTACAGACTATTCCTTTGTCAGATATGTGGTTGGCAAATATTTTCACCCACTTCATAGTTTGTCTTTTCATCTTTTGAACAGAATCTTTCACAGAGCAAAAAAAAAAAAAAATTTATGAAGTCCAATTTATCAGTTTGTCCTTTTATGGATTGTGGTTTTGGTATCGAGTTTCATGACTTGCCCTACATCCTGAAGATCCTGAAGATTTTCTCCTATTTTTAAAAGTTTTATAGTTTTTCATTTTACATTTAAGTCCATAATCCATTCTGAGTTAGTTTTTAAATAATATGTACGACTTAAGTTGAGGCTCCTTTTTTTCTTTTTCTTTTTTTGCATTTTTTCTCTAATTATTCCAGCATTGTAGTACTGTTTGTTCAAAGAGCTATCCTTCCTCCATTAAGTTGCTTTTGTACCTTTGTCAAAAATCAGTTGGATGTATTTGTGTGGGTCTATTTCTGTGCTGTCTGTTCTGTTCCATTGGTCCATGTGTCTATCCCTCCATCAAATACAACATATTCTTGATTAATGGAACTATGTAAGACAGCTTGCAATAAGACTATTGCCCCTTTATTCTCTTTTATTTTTCAAAATTGTTTTAGTTAATCTAGTTCCTTTGCCCATTCCATATAAATTTTGAAATAATTTTCTCTATAACTACAAAAATATTCTTGGGATTTTGATTGTGTTAAGCCTATTTATCAATATGGGAAGAATTGACATCTTTACTTTGTTTAGTCTTCTAATCCATAAACATGTTTTCTCATTTATTTAGATCTTTGGTTTCTTTCAGTAGCATTGTATAGTTTTTAGACTACAATTCTTGTACATGTTAGATTTATATCTAAATATACTTAATTCTTTTTTGAGTGATTGTAAATGATATTGTCTTTTAAATTTTGTTTTGCACATATTCATTACTATATAGAATGCATGTGATTCTTGTGTGTTGACCTTGTATTCTGTAACCTTGCTGAACTCACTTATTAATTCTAGGAGGTATTCTGGGGATGCTTCCTTGGAATTTTCTAGGTAAGCAATGATATATCATCTGTAAATAGGCATAGTTTTACTTCATCATATCCAATTTGTATGCCTTTTATTTCTTTTCTTTCTTTATTGTCCTAGACAGAACTTCCAGCACTATTTCCAACAAGAGTGGGAAGAATGTGCATCTTTGTCTTGTTCCCAGTCTAAGGAGAAAAGAATTCACTCTTTCACCATTATGTGCAATATTAGTTGTAGTTTTTTTGTAGATGTTCTTTATCAAATTGAAGAAGTTCTCCTCCATTTCTTTTTTTCTTTTTAAAAAATCATCAGTGGACAATTTTGTCAAATTCTTTTGCTATATCAATTGATATGATCATGTGATTTTTCTTTTTAGCCTGTTGGTATGTTGTGTTATGCTGATCGATTTTCAAATATTGCATTACCATGCATTTGTGGACTAAACTGTGGATAAGGTATATAAATTCCTTTTATATGTTCCTAAATTTTGTTTGCAAATATTTTGTTAAGAATTTTTACATCTAGTTTAATAGGGCTATGCATATTATCTTTTTCATATTGGTGAATTATGGCAGTTTGTGTTTTTCAAAGAATTGATCTATTTTGTCCAGTTGTGAAATTTATTTGTCTAGAGTTGTTCTGAGTATTCCCCTGTTATCTGAGTATTCTAGAGGGTCTGTAGTGATATCACATTTCATTCTTGAATTGTCAGATAATTCTAACATCTCTGTCATCTCAGTGTTACCATCTATTGATTGTTTTTTGTAGCTTAGGTTGAGAGCTTCCTACTTCTTGGTGTGATGAATGATTTTTGATAGAAACTTGCACATTTTCATATTTCATTATGAGACTCTGAATTTTATTTAAGTCTTTGGTTTTAGCTGCCTTTCTTTGAGTACACTGTTAGGGGAAGGGATAGTGCTGCCTTCATACTACCAGGTGGAGCTAGAAGTTCAGGCTCCCTGAAATGTCTGCACCGACACCCTGGTGAGGGTGGATTAATTTCAGCTGGTAGGATCAAAGTCCATGCTCCTGCCTGGCCTTCTCTGACATACCCTTGTTATATAGCCTTGGGAGTGTGGAAGTCTGGGCTCCCCATTGGCCTTTGCTGGCGTGTGTGTGGGTGAGGCCATAGCTTTGCCTGTGGTGTGTGTGACTAGAATAGAGTGGCTATTGTCTAAAATCTTACTGTCTTGTTAAGCTGCTCTTTTCCTTCTGATTTAGCTAGAGGATTTTGTTTGTTGGGCCTTTTTTTGTTTGTTTGTGAATGTTAGTATTTCTGGGTTGCTAACTTTTTCAGCTCCAAGTTTGAGTTATTAAAAAAACAAAAGAGGCCAGGCGCAGTGGCTCACGCCTATAATCCTAGCACTCTGGGAGGCCGAGGCGGGTGGATTGTTTGAGCTCAGGAGTTCGAAACCAGCCTGAGCAAGAGCGAGACCCCGTCTCTACTAAAAATAGAAAGAAATTAATTGGACAACTAAAAATATATAGAAAAAATTAGCTGGGCATGGTGGTACATGCCTGTAGTCCCAGCTACTCAGGAGGCTGAGACAGAAGGATTGCTTGAGCCCAGGAGTTTGAGGTTTCTGTGAGCTAGGATGACACCACGGCACTCTACCCCAGGCAACACAGTGAGACTCTGTCTCAAAAAAAACAAAAACAAAAGAAAACCCAGGGAACTTACTACCATGACCTTCTGTTCCTCGGGTCCCGAGGTCCCTAGGTTGTTTGCCTTATTCTCTCTACCCTTCTGTGTCTTCTTATGTTTATTTTATTTTATTTTATATAAAATATACAGAGATTTTTAGTTGTGCTTAGTGAGAAGACTAGTGAAAAGCACATCTATTCCATCTTACTGGAAGTGCCAGTTCCCTATACTATATATGAAGTGTCCATAGAATAGCAGGAGCTAAATAAAAGTGTGACAGGATTGTTAAAATATTAATTTGGATTTCTTTTTATCATATTTCTTTCTTTCTTTTTTTTTTTTTTTGAGACAGTGTCTCACTCTGTTGCTCGGTGCAACAGAGTGCTGTGGTGTCAGCCAAGCTCACAGCAACCTCAAACTCCTGGGCTCAAGAAATCCTCCCACCTCAGCCTTCCAGAGTGCTAGGATTACAGGTGTGAGCCATCACACCCAACTGACTGTACTTCTTTTCTTCCTCATTGCGACGTGATTCCCTTCTTGTCAGATCACTAAGGGCCTCGCAGCCTTTATATTTATGAATGGACTGTGGTGCCAGACTCCAGGCAGGATCCAGAGAAGTTTGTAACATTTGGAAGATTAACAACAAAGGACCAGAGCAAATGATCAGAATGGAGTCGATTTGGGGAGTTATATAAAAATAACCAGATTTATTTGGATAGTGGCAGTTGGGGAAAACTGACATTGGTTTGTCTACTCATTTTTTTTAACAATTGCCAATTTTCCCATTTCTATTGTTTTCACAATTTCTCTTGCCAACTTCTCTAAACTTTTAGAAAGTATTTTCCCATTTTTGTTGTTATTCTTTTGTGAATACCAGCTTTGATGCTGCTAATGAGAAGAGATCATTTTCTGTTCCAGTATTATAACTTGAAGTTAATTTACTGACCTGATTATCAAACCTAAAAGTTATCAGACTCTTAGAAATGTATCAGAAAAAGAACAAAAAGTACAAGTTAGGTTAATAGTGGGGCTTTTTTATAACTTATCTGTCTTCAGGATTTTTTTCAGCAGAACAGATACAATTATACAAGGCATTAGTTGTAAAAAAAATCATGCAAGCAGCATGTGCTTTTGTGTGTTTCTGTCCTATTTCAGTACCTGCAATGTAAAGGTAATATTTATTATTTCTTTTTA
>NW_012148952.1:9259585-9262042 GCF_000956105.1 Propithecus coquereli
GAAAAGAAAAATTAAAGCAAGCAAGCAAGCAAGCAAGCAAAAAAAATCCCCCAGGGCTTATTTGATAAAGTTACACCGATCACGTAAATTGTTTGGAGGAATTAGTTGACATTGTGATAATACTTAGTCTTCACTGAGTATTATCCAAGACGATCTCTATCTGTTTATTCAGATTTTCCTTCATTCTCTCAGCAATATTGCTCCCCAGGCAAAAGGAGAGGTTCGCATGAGCAGAAGGAGGCAGGTGACACCACACAGAGGCCGGCAGGTTACTCTCAGGATCTTTCCCACCATCCAGCTTTCGCCTTGAAATGACAGGCATCGGCTTTGTGGACATGCCAAGAATGGGTCTGTCCCTTAGGAAGAGATTTAAATAAAATGTTCTCAGAAATCTGAAGTATAAATCAGAATGTCAGTACACTGATTTATAAAGAGAAATAAATGTAGAGAAAACAGGCCCCTCATGCATTATAACCAGAACATTGTCTCCCCATTTGTTTCCTCCAAGGGGAGGAGACACATGTGCAGAAGATGGCTCTGTGAGCCTGGAGTCAGAACAAATGATTTGAGTTCTGTGACTGAATTACAGAACAAATTCAGGCTGCACCAGTCTGATAACTCTATCCTTTCTATATGCATACACCTGCAAAGTGGTAAGAGAAGGAGGTTTTTTGTTTTTGCTGCCTGTGTTTTTCTATATGAACTATATTTTCTGTGTTTCGTTTTCCTTTAAGCTTTTGGAAAATACTATCTTAATTTGTATTATACTTTACATTTTTTTGTTGAAAAAATATACTTAGGCTTTCAGTTGAAGACAGTGTATTAAAAACACATGATTTTCATCTCTCCTTTCTGCCGCCTCCATTAACATCACAGTAAAACAGAACAGGCATAGGGCCAGAAGATCAACGAAAGCAACAAAGAGGTTCAGCCACTTATGAGGAAACTTAATAAATGGCTGGAAGACAGAAAACAAGTGAAAGATCTGATCATAAAATAGAGAAAGAGGCAGACTAAATAACGTGGAGGAGTTTGCGTCAGAGGAAAGCATCTTTCTGCCTGGCACAATTCTAAGAAAGTACCAGGTTTTAAGATTTGAGAAGTAGAGAGAAATGAGATGTGTCTTGGTAACAGTGGGCTTGAAGGCCAATACATAGAATTTTAGAGTTGGTATCCCTCATTCACCACTTGCGTTCAGATCAGAGGCAAAACTTGCATTTCCTTAAGAAATCCTTCTCTGGTGCCCAGAGGGATGCTGGCTCCCCACCCTCTCACTGTAAAGCCGTTTCTGTTGACCCACAGGTGTGTGCCCATGCTAATCCACCTGCTTCCTTATCTGCTAGAGCACAGGTCACAAAGAGAGAAGACATTTGACAAAAGCTTGAAACCTGAAGGACAGAGCGGACTTAGGGGTTCCTGTGAATTAGCTCAATTCTTCACTTTCACGTACTGGAGTTAACAAATAATGCCAAACGTGGAAGAATCAAGCGATAAAAGAATAAGCATTATAATTCAAAATATGTAGATTAAAAATGAGGAAAACAAAATAAATGATTAAAAATAATTTGTCCCCGATATTGAGATCAGGGAGAATTGTGGTGATGGGATATTTCTTCTTAAAACAGCCGTTCCGTACTTCTTGATTTAAAAAAATATATATGTATGTATTATTTGGGACAAAACCAAATGAAAACATTTAACTTGCAAAACAAGTTTATAAACAAAAGGATGTCAAAAGAAAACATTTTCACTTACACTGTTCTGATTTTTAAATTTTAAAGATAAACCACCTTTTGTGTGAAGAACATCTAACAAAATATCTGGCACATGGTAGATGCTGAAAAGTATTTTGTTGAGTGAATAAAGTTATTAGCATTTTAAATTTTTCTCTCATTTACATACTTCTTAGTGTTTGTTTAAATAATTTGGAAGTTTAGATCTGGGTCATTCTTGTTATTCTGTTTTATTTACATCTTGTAACTCATTTCAGTGATTATAGCCCATCCTTTTAAAACACAATGAAAAATACCACTTCCTCATTCTTGAGTGTTTAATATCAAATAACTTTTCCACTAGCTGGTGTACATTTTCCAGTAGTTTTCTCAGAAAGAATATTTCGGTATTAGGCTTTTTGAACCCTTATATATCTGAAAATAACAATCTGTGGCCTTTCCACACAAACGACAACTTCACTTTAGTTAACAGCTTTTGATCTAAAATTCTACACTGTCTTTTTTTTTTTCCCATGTTGCAAAAGGGTAGTCTGAGTTCAGTTAGAATGTGGTTCCTTTCAGGTTTATCTGCCCATCTGTGGCTACCTGTAGGATTCCTTCTCTAGATCTGAAATTTAAAACTTTTCTCAGAAAGTCTGTTTTCATTAAATTTTCCAAATTTTCTGTGAGCACCTTTTTTTTTTTTTTTTTGAGATAGAGTCTCGCTTTGTTGCCCGGGCTAGAG
>NW_012148952.1:9262577-9335374 GCF_000956105.1 Propithecus coquereli
CTCCCGAGTAGCTGGGACTACAGGCATGCGCCACCATGCCTGGCTAATTTTTTCTATATATTTTTAGTTGTCCAATTAATTTTTTTCTATTTTTAGTAGAGACGGGGGGGTTTCACTCTTGCTCAGGCTGGTTTTGACCTCCTGAGCTCAAACAATCCGCCCGCCTCGGCCTCGCAGAGAGCTAGGATTACAGGCGTGAGCCACTGCGCCCGGCCCTTCTTTCTACTCTTAAGAGAGAGTATTTTTGAATAAACGAAAGTGGTTTTTAAATGCATTTGGGGTAAAGCATCACTATGTTAAATGAAGGACATACACTCCATACATATGTTATGCTCTCAAGGCTTATTAACGGGGAAACTTTTCCTTTAGCTAACTGTGCACAGGGGAAATCAATATATAGAGAATGGCTATCATTTCTTGTTCCGTGAAGTTTGTTCAAGGTATGCCAAGGAATTTGATAACATGTTGGCAAGTGAAAGAGAAAAAAGAACTCAAGTACAATTAGATAGAACTGTGCCTAGTTGAATACTCTATTTTTAGCCTGAGTGCCCTTAGTATTCTTGGTACTTTTCAATTATCTTGCTGCCTCTCAGCGAGTCAAAGATAAATTCAACGAAGACAGAGACAATACCCACTAATTGTCTTCATCCCACATAGTGGGTTACATAGAAGGTACTTGATTAGTTTTGATTGACAGATGTGCTAATCATTCACTTGGGTAAGTAGTCTTGCTGGGTGTCCCAGCTTGAACCTAAGCTGTATTTACCTACAATTCAGACATGTTTTGAAATCTTATATGGATAGATATGCTGAGCCTTGCAGGCCTTTTTACATGAAGTTCTTAGGATTTTGCTACTCAGAGTGTGTTTTGGGGACCAGCAGTATCGTGGCCACCTGGCAGCTTGTTAATGATGTAGAATCTCAGGTCTCATCATGTTCTACTTGATGAAACTACACATTACATTTTGAGAAACACCACACTTGGAGATTTTTGTCCCAGATACATCCCAAATAAAGAATTGAAGTATGCATAGAGTATTGTCAGAGGGAACTCTGGACACCCTCTGGCTGTTCTCATGAGTTGGATATGATGAACTTAATAAAACAACCAGTGAATAATGAAATCTACATGGGCTTTGGGTTCAGCAGTCTCCCGCAGCTTTGGTGTCTGCAGCTTTGGCAACTACAGGAGATAGCTCCAGAGCTCTTGGCAGTGCTGGGATGCCCTCAATGCTGGCATTGGTGGACTCGCTGGCATCTGTACTGGGTATCATCTGCATAGCTGCTGCTCTTGGCTTTGCAGCAATAAGAGGCTTCAACTCAGTAAGCTGGAGCAGGAGAGAGGAAAAGTACTATCAGTTCCCTGTTGCCAGCAGGGCTAGTTTTTGGAACACAGTCTCAATTCCTACCAAACAGATTAAATGGAGCCATCAGATAATAGCTGGCCTGTCACTTAGAAATTTCTCTCTTCTATATTCATTCTTTCCTTCTTCTCTTCTTTTACATCTAGTTTCCAATGCCACGACTTCTTGCCGGATCATGTTATTATTTATCCCCTTACTCTCTTGTATCTTTAATGTCTCTTTTAATACTGATGCCTTCTAATAAATCTTTAAATATGATTGAATATTTCTTTCTCTTCTTAAAAAAATAGCTTCTATGACACCACCTTCTGCACCAGCTGTCTTTCGCCTCCTTTTTAAAGATAAACTTCTTAAAATATTGTTTGCAGTCATTGCTTTCATTTCTTTATCTTCCATTCATTTTATTGTCACTGGTTGTTAAAGTTGTGACATAGAGTATAAATGCAGGAAAATTATATAAAATACACGAACATGGCTTAACAAATAGTTTAAAAGCTAATGCAAGTGTAAGTACCACTCATCTCAAGAAATAGAATACTACAACCAACCCAGAAGCCCCCATCTATCTCCCAATGTTATTATCTCCTTCCTCCCTAGATACCAACTTTATGCTTTGGTGATAATCATTTTTTTTATAGTTTTATTATCTACATATGTGTAACTAAACAAGAGTTTAATTTTTTCTGTTTTTCAGTTTTATAGAACACATTCACTCTGTATATATCCATTTCTCTCTATATACATTTATATTTTTATATCTCAATTCTTTTATTCAAAGAAATATTGGTGGCCAATTTGAGGCAGTGGGTACTGATGAGTAAGCAGAGCAGAAGAATGGAGCTAATATGCAGGGAGAATCAGAATTGAGAGCTCAAATGGCTCCTGAAGCCTGAAGGGAATATTGGTTCCCAATGCAGTATCAATTCCAGTTAATTGAGCATTCATTCGATTGCTATTAACAGGTATTTATTAATTGCCTAATAAGTACCTGATGCTAGTTCTGCATGAATCTCACCTTTACTTCATGCTATCTTGGGTTCTGGAGATAATCTTGAACCCATATAATAAATACTTCTTTACATATGCCAAAAAATTATTTTATTCAATGTTATGTTTATAAGACTTCTCCATAACATTGGGCGTAGCTGTAGTTCATTTTCACTGCTGGATGTTGCATGAATATATTGCAATTCACCTATCCATTCTACTTTAAATGGACACTTGGCCTGTTTCTAGTTTAAAGCTATTGTGAATGTTTCTATTAACAAGTTTATGCAATTATCCTGTTATACACATGCAAGAGTTTCTTTAGGGTATGTTTCTGGGAATGGAATTCCTAGGTCGTAGATCATATATCTTTAATTTACTAGATAATGCCAAATATCTTCCATTCCATCAACCATGTTTAGTGTTTTTTTTTCCAACATCCTTGCCAGTATTTGATATTGCCAGACTTTCACCCTTTGCCTAGTAAGTGTGATGTGTAATGCAATGAGTGCGTAATGGTATTTCATTATAATTTTAGGTTTCATTTTCCTGATTATTAATGAGGTTGAGTACATTTTCATATACATATTAGCTATTTGGAATTCTCTTATATAAATTACTATTCATTTACCCATTTGGAAAATGGAATTTTTCAATTTATAGAAATTCTTGATACATCATGGGTACTTGACTTTCTACTTATTTTTGCTGCAAATACCTTCTACAAATCTGGACTTGTCTTTTTATTGTCTTTGTGGAGACTTGATGAACATGATTTCTTAATTTTAACTTAGCTGAAATTCTAATGGAGTTGAAAACATCAGTATTTTCCTTTATGGGTAGTACTTTTTGTGTCTTATGTAAGAAACTACGTTTTTTTTTTTTTTATTTTATTTCAGCATAATATGGGGGTACAGATGTTTAGGTTACGTATGTTGCCCTTGCCCCCCCCCAAGTCCGAGTTTCAAATATGTCCATCCTTCAGGTGGTGTGCATTGCACTCTTTGTGTATGCAAATACCCGTCCCCTCCTCCCCCCTCCCCCCTGCCCAGCATCCAATAGATGTTATTCTTATATGTGCATTTATGTGTTGATCAGTTAATACCAGTTTGATGGTGAGTACATGGGGTGCTTGTCTTTCCATTCTTGGGATACCTCACTTAGTAGAATGCATTCCAGCTCTATCCAGGAGTATACAAGAGGTGCTATATCACCATTGTTTCTTAAAGCTGAATAGTACTCCATGGTATACATATACCACATTTTATTAATCCACTCATGTATTGATGGACACTTGGGTTGTTTCCACATCTTTGCAATTGTGAATTGTGCTGCTATAAACATTTGGGTGCAGGTGTCTTTCTTATACAGTATCATTTGGTCTTTTGGGTAGATGCCCAGTAATGGGATTGCTGGATTGAATGGTACTTCTACTTGTATCTCTTTAAGATATCTCCATATTGCTTTCCACAGAGGTTGCACTAGTTTACGATCCCACCAACAGTGCATGAGTGTTCCTATCTCTCCGCATCCACGCCAACATTTATTGTTTTGGGACTACGTTTTTAAAGAGAACCTCTGAGGAATTATATCTTAAGAGTTTCACCTTTTACCTTTAGGTCTTTAATCTACCTGGATCTGATGGTTGTGTATAAAGTGAGGAAAAGATCCAATTTCATTTCTTTTTGTATGAATACCCAGTTGTCTAATGACTACTCATTGTAATGTGCGTCATGTTACCACTTACCTGAAATGCTATCTCTGTCAGATACCAAGTACACAGCATGAGTATGTCTGTTTCTCTGTTCTTTATTCCATTGCTCTATTTGTCTACCCACATTTTATTACTACAGTTTAAAAATAAGCTTAATGTATACAGTAAAGGAAGCTCTCCTAACACATTTTTCCTCTTCAAGATGATCTTGTCTATCTTTTAGCCTATTTACATTTTCACATAAATTTTAGAATATGCTTTTCAAGTTTTATAAATATAATCTTGGTAGGATATTACATAGAATTGCATTATATCTATAAATTGGTTTGAATATAATTGACATTTTTAATGATGTTTCAATTCGTGAACATAATATGCTTCTCCATTTATTTAATGTTCTCAATAAAGTACATGTGTATATATTTAGTAATTGAGGTATTATATATATATTTAGATTTTTATATAGATTTGGTACTATTACTAATGGCATCCTCTTCAAAATTTTATTTTTTGCTTTAACATTTTGAATATGAGTTGTTTTCATAAATTTATTTTGTATACGGCAATGTTGTTAAACTTAATTATTTTAAATAATTTATCTGTAAATTATTTTTGTATTCTATACATATGGAATCATATCATCTGTGTGTGGACAGTTTTGATTTTTCTTTTCCAATTTTTATTAACTTTATCCTTTTTTCTTATCTTACTCCATTGGTTTAGATCTATAATACTGATTTATAATGCAAGTTTTTATTTAAAAAAATACTTGATAAAAATCCCATTTGGGTTTTGAGATTTTTTTGGTGAAAATTAAAAAAATTGCTGATTTATTAATTTAATGGCTATTGAGATTTTCAAATCCTTCTTGACTTTGTTTAGATAAGTTATATTTTTCTTGAACTGTGTATTTGTATTATTAATAAAATTTTAAAAAGTTATTAATATGAAGTTGGTTCTAATATCCTTTTATAATCCATTTAATGTCTCTAGCTTCTGTGGTAATATTCCCTTCTCTATTCTTTGTATTGACTAATCATGCTATCATAATAATTTTTTTCAATAAATCATAACAGAAGTCTACATATTTTATTGGTCTTTTCAGAAGACTGTTAATTATCTTTATTGAATGTTTTCATCAGCAATTTTATTTATAACTTTTATCGGTTTAGTGTGCTGTACTTTTCCTAACTTTTTGAGATGGTATCACAGATTAGATTCTTCAGTGCAGACACTGAGGTGAAGTTTGTGGTGCAAGATGGGAGGATGGAGGATTAGCACACAGGGAGAAGCTGAACTGTGATACAGGTCCCACAAGCCTCAGTGGACTCGGTGGGAAGCTCTGGCACAAATACTGCCTGTTCAACTAGTCCTGTATTGGGTTTTCAGCATTGAGCTGGGCCTTTAAGCTGCTTCTTCACTCAGTTATTAGATGCAGGCACCTCAAGAAGGGCGTGGCTTCAGGGTAGGCATCTCTCTGCAGCTGAGGCAGAGCAGGAAGGAGCTGACAGGTGAAGATTGTCTGCAGACTGCACTACTCACAGCTGGGCAGCATGTCCTTCTCTGAAACGGGACCTGGTGAGACGGATGATCCTTAATTTTCACACATCCCTGTTTTCTCATATATGCATCAAGTCTGTAAATATCCCTCTCATTTCTGCTTTATCTGCATCACACAAGTCTTGCAATGTAGTATTTTTGTTACTTTTCAGTATGGACACATTTAAAAATACGTTTTCATTATGATTTCTTCTTTGACACACATATATAGTTAGAAGTATTTTTCTTAATTTCCAAAATATATCGTGGTTTTGCCAATTACATTTTTTGTTATTGGTATTAGCTTAATTATAACACGATTATAAATATGATCTGTATGATTGCATTCCTTTAAACTTTGTTGAAATTTGCTTGATGTCCCCGTACGTGGTCAGTCTTGTAATGATGTCCTTAAAAAGAGTGTGTATTCTGTAGTTGTTAGGTTTGCTATTCTAGAGGCTGTGAGCAGGATCTCCAACCACTGGAAAGGTATGACTAGCTGCTAGTGAGGACTAGAGATTGCTTCTTTTAGTATCCTTTAAAACGCAAATGTCTGCCAGGGCGGTGGCTCACGCCTGTAATCCTAGCACTCTGGGAGGCCGAGGTGGGTGGATCGCTCAAGGTCAGGAGTTCGAGACCAGCCTGAGCAAGAGCGAGACCCCGTCTCTACTAAAAAATAGAAAGAAATGATCTGGACAACTAAAAAAATATATATAAAAAATTAGCCGGGCATGGTGGCACATGCCTATAGTCCCAGCTACTCGGGAGGCTAAGGCAGGAGGATCGCTTGAGCCCAGGAGTTTGAGGTTGCTATGAGCTAGGCTGACGCCACGGCACTCTAGCCCGGACAACAGAGCAAGACTCTGTCTAAAAAAAAAAAAAAAAAAAAAAAGCAAATGTCCTTCTGGAACATTGAGTCACTAAAGTTTTCAGTATGAGTATGAGAATGAACTAAATTACTGAGGGAATGGGATTTGCAGTAAAGGAGGTCCCCGGTGGGGCCCATTTGATGAGTGGAAAGGATATGTACAGATCTTTGCAAAGGATGAAGAAAATAAATGGCTGAAGGAAAGAAGAAAGGGGTTTCCAGGACGTGGGGAAGAAAACAAGGTAGGGGAGCGGTAGGTGTGCTCGGAAGGCGAGCTCTGCTCACAGTCCACCCTAGATCCTTTCTTCCTGAAAACTCCATGTTCTCCGATTAAGTAACAATGGTGACTTTTTATTTGGTAGTGATCTTGTAAAAATCAGGTATCCAATTTGGGACACCCTTCTTAAGGAATGTGGGGAAGGTATCCGGAACATAGTGCAAAAGATGAACACATCTGAAGTGGTCTGTGTGTCCCCACCTGCTGATGAGACAGTTGTAATAATGTCACATGCTGCTTGGAGTTTCCTCCTAGGGCCCTCCGTGCGTACCTCCTCCGGCTCCACAAAGCCCCGGCGGGAAGGGGCAAAGGAGAAAGAAGAAACATGTAGTTCTTCCTGGCTTTAGTTTTCAATTCCAGGGCCCTTGGTGGGTTCTAAGAGGCCTTGAGATAGAGGCAAAATATTTGGGAGAAATGGGTTTTGAGAAGAATGAGACTTTTTCCAGACATAGAGAGTATTTCTCAGCTTATGGGGAGGCGACAGACAGGAGAGCTAATGAGAGCGGAGAATTTGGTGGGTCCCAGAGAGACGGTCTTGACACTGATTCTCTGACAGGAACTTGCAGAGGGACAAAACTCTACCAGTTAGGGGGCTTCCATATATTTAGATAACAGTACCCAGAAAGGGGGTAGCTGCCAGGCATGACAGTCAGGGCCTTAGACAGTGTCATGTGAGTTTCTGTCCTGATAGAGCACAGACCAGCAAAGAGGCCACAGAACCAGGGAGCCAGGCACATGTGAATTGGAGTTGTCAGCGGTGAGTGGCGGCTGTGGTCCAGCTGTCTCAGTGCACACCTATGACACACATGCCCCTTCTCACCCCTGTGCCTTAGAACCACATAAATCATTCCCCAGTTTAGGGACAACCTTATGGAAAGAACAGGAGACTAGCTGATGTTAGGCTTCTGTCACACAGGATAACTAGGAGTTCAAGATACAATTTACACATACACAGACACACGTCCACTGTTTATTGAAAGCTTATTAACATGCAAGTTTATTGTGTTCACATGCATTATTTCACTCAACCCCCACACTAACCCTGAGAGAAGGGTACTATATCCATTTTATACATTGGAAACTGAGGCTCAAAGAATGTAAAGAGCTTGCTAATATTTGAACTCAGAGATGTCTGATACCAGATTCTGTGCTCATAATTGTTATGTGCCTGTCTCCCATAACTGGCTTCAGTCCATTAAATGCCCTAACGTGGTCACCTGATCTCACAATGTGGTTATCACTAGATCTGTAAGGGCTTTCTCTGATTCTAGTAGATATTAGAAAGAAAAATTACGGCAGAATGACTTATTCTTTAATTTTTAAAAATTATCAGTTAACCATTATGTTGACTGTGTAGAAAATGCTATGCTGAGCCCAAGATTATGTTATACACTCAAGAAATGCAAAGATAAGAAAAACACAGCCTCCTAATCCAAGGGGACTTTAATCTTCCAGCGAGGTTCGGCAGAGAGCTATGTGTACACACAATGCAAAGTCACGGAGGGAAGGTGGGCTGGCTGTGGAATTAGTCACCTTCAAGGCTGCCCAAGGAGAGGGCTGGTGTCAGGGTGTGGCCGATTGAAAGTTCCGTCACAGCAATGGAGTTGATCTTAGAGACTCCTTTGAAGTGTGGGGAGAGGAGAGGTCATACAGGGACCTATTTTAAATTTACTCTCAGAAGGTTGATTCTAGAATATGATGAAGGAATGAAAGTTCAAACAGTGTCTGAAGGTTACATTTTGTAAGTGTTCCTTAAATCCATAATGCAAAATTCCAGTACTAGAGCACCAGAATTTCAGGGGAGCCTGTCATAGGGGAGAGCAGGACCCGGTTGTTAGAGATCCGTTTAGCCATTTATGAACAGCAAGGAAGGACTCCCAGAAATTCCGATTTATGGATGCAGAGCTTAAACTCAGAGCACTTCGTTTCTTCTCCGCTCTCCAATTTTCTCGCTCTGGTTGCATCATTGTTCTTTATTGACTGTTTTACAAACTCACGTTACTTCAGCTTGGTTAGGGAAAGCAGTCTTTAATCCTGGCCAGGCGGATAAGGACAATTAAACTCTGGGCCTGTTTCCTGACACAGATTATGGGGCTGCCTTCCTGGATCATCGTCCTCCTGTTAGGGGTTTTGTCGCCACTCGTTCTGTTTGGAAGGTGTTAGGACAGAAAGTGTGACCTTAGCGTTCCCCGCAGGTTGGTGCTTCTTTAACTCTGAATAAAATGTTCAGCTTCATTCTTTCAGGGGTGGCTTTGGGACCTGGCTCTGTGGGGTGAGGGAGGATGGGTGCAGGTCTGTGTGAAGGTTTTCTTGATCCTTTAGTTAGAAATAACTATTCCTTTCTCTGTGGTCCTGCTGTGCTTTATTTATGGCTTCTTTTCTCTTATTTCTTTTTTTTTCTTTTATGATTGCGCTTAAAATAGCCTGATCTGATCTACATTATGTCTAGTTGTTGGAGAATACATCAACTGTTTTTGTGAACCCAGCACTACTCTCTCCATTCCAATTTCAGCAATACTTCTTTTAAAAATTCCTTTCACTTACTCCATGCCATCGGAGCAGGCTACCAGTTTCAGCACCAGGTTTCTTTGATCACAGGATTAGGTATAAGATCCAGGTTTGGCCCATCATAGTACACTATTATTTTGGCCTCAGTGATTGGCTCCTCTATGAAATAACCATTCTAAAGTGGCCAATCAGAGGTCTTCCTGGGATTTTTATATATAGATGCTTAGGGACAGATGGTCTTTCTTTCCTCTTGTAGTGCAAGCTGAAAGAATATGATTAAAATCTAATTATGGCTATGTCCCTTAACTTAGGGAGGGGCCTGAGGGAATGAGGCCAAAATACAACTTTAAACCAAGTAAGAAATAGAGACATGGAGAGAGAGAGAGTCATGATGCTATTTGAGTCTCTGGATGCAGTCTTTCCTGAGGCTAGATTCACTTTAGTCTTTTAATCATAACTGCTAAAAATAGTTCTTCATTTTCAACTTAAACTAAAATATAACTTCAGTGAGTAAGGGCAGGGATTTGTCTTTTAATTTTCACTGCTGAAATTCCAAATGCCTAGAACAGTGCCTGTCACATAGCTGGCAGTCCATTAATATTTGCTTAGTGAATATTTGCAATGGAATGAAACAGGATTAACACAGTATGAATTCTTCCCAACTATTTTATGGCATTTTTGGGAAAAAAATCCAGGGAGCAATTATCATTGAGTTGTGGGAATTGAAGTTAGTTTGTGGGGCTGTGCTGTGAGTTTGTTGTTATTATTTTGCAAATTTTTTATTTTGAAATATAATACACTGAAAAGTGCATAAAACATAAACAAGCAGTGTCATGGGACTAATTATAAAGTGAAACCTATGAACCACTATGCAGGTCAAGAAATGGAAAGAATGCTGTCAGCATTTCAGAAGCTTCTCATATGTTCCTTCTGGATGATCTCTCTACCTGGGGGATGTAACCACTGTGCTGAATTTTATGGTAATCACTTCATTGTTTTTTTTATAATTTTAGCACCAATATATGCATTGGTTGACATTGCTGTTTAGTTTTGATTTTGTGAAATTAATATAAACAGATTTACATGATACATATATTCTTTTGTGTTGTGTTTCTTTCACTCGACACTGTGTTTATATGATTCATCTAAACTGAGGCACATTGCTTTAGTTTGTTTATTTTTATGGCTGTATTTTATAAATAAAACATATTATGCTGCTGAAATAATTTTCCCCTAAGTTTTTGCTATAAAAATCTATGCTGCTATTAAAGTTCTTATATATATATTCTAGTGCCTATGTGTCCATGTGTTCTATAGCATATTTACGGAGAAGTGAAATTGCTGAGTCATAGGGTACACCTGTTGTGAGTGTTAGCTAATACTGTGTTACATTGTCACCAATACTAGGCTTTCTCAGATTTGTATTTTAGCCAATTCCATGGGTATCTTGCTATAGTTATTTACATTTCCCTGATTACTAAAGAAGTTGATCTCATTTTTGTATATTGGTCATTTGGATTTTTCTCTTTTATAGAGTACCTAATTAAGTCCTCAGTCCACTGTTTTTATTCATTTTCTTTACCTTATCAATTTATAGTTCAGTGTTATTTCTGGATGTAAGTCTTTTGAATAGTAATATGGTTAAAGATAACTTCTTACATTGTGGCTTGTTTTCCTCACATTCTTGGGTATATTTTAATAAATAGAAGTTCTTAATTTTATTGTTGTCAAGTACATCTATATTTTTCTCTCTGTGCCTTTTATGACTTAATCACCAAAGTGACATATCATCATTTTTCCATATTCAATTTATTTAGAAGCAGTCACTAAGTACAGCCCACAATTAAGGGGAGAGGAATTAGGCTCCACCTTTTCATAGGAGAAATCCCCAAAATTTCCAGACATTTTTCAAAAATCATCACACATGATAAAATCAGATGAAGGTTTTTAAAGAAAGGGGCAAGGATGTGTTTAAAGGCTCAAAAAAATCACAGATACTGGAGAGAGGTGAGATCAGAATACATAAGGTTTATCTTTCATAGGTATTTTCTTTTTGTGTCATAGATCTTTGCAGAGGCTGTGCCTAGCAACAATGGACACGTAATTAGTGTTTATTAAGGACTTAGCCATTGGCTGATTTGTTGTATTAATAATAAATGATTCCTCAATTAATGACCAAATTTTTATGATAGTCCCTCCAGTTGATCTGATTAGTTCAAAATATTAGTTGGCTTGCCCTAAATACTGAATTTAGGGTCAAATCTTAACCAATTAATTTCAGGTCACCTCTGACTACAGTCTGGACAAGTAGAAATCCCTGTTGCTTCTGCCGTTGGCCATCTAACATCCTCCAGGTTTTCTCTCCTATTTATTCCTTTTGAAAACTAGCTGTCTTATTTTCCTAATCCCATTCTATCTGACATATCTAGAGAGACCTGTCAACTTTATCCTTGATGCAGATTTATCCTTAATAGCTTAATAGAAAATGATTACATCTATTTTTTGCAAGTTAGTAGTATATTTGGGAGATACAAAGCTTTAATCTAAAATAATTACTTTCCTGTGAGTACAAGAACATAGTGTCCATTCATTTATACACTTTCTAGTGTCTCAATAGTTGGGACGGAAGCCATTAAAAGACATGAGCTGTTCTATTTACAGTCTGGTCTGCCTGCTATACTTGTTTGCCCTTGAATTTATCCAGACCCAAAGCAGCAGCACATTGGCTTTGCACTTGTGTTTTGTGCAGTCTGTGACTTTCCTTCTCTTCCCAATTAGCCACCTCTCTAATCAATTTAATCCATCTCTGACAGCAAGCCATATTTTCCTATCTTGTTGATGAGCATGTCATGTGGAACAGAGTCAGAAGCCTCCCGGAAGTCAAAATATATTATGTCCGTTCCTTCCTTCGTGCATATAAGGTCTGCCACTCTGTCAGAGGAAGCAATTGAATTGGTCTAACATGATTTGTTGGTCACAAAGTCAAGCTGGTTATTACCCATCATTCTGAGCACTTCCATGTGCTTGCAAATTGATTAGGCATCTTGATCTTATGGTTAATGCACTTTTTGTCATTGTTTAGAGTCTGGGACACTCCAGTGCAATCTTGGGCTACTGTGAGAGTACATTCACCATCTATTCCCCTTTCCTTAAAGATAAGAAGCTCATTTGCTTTTATAGCTCAGAAATTCTCAAAAAGAAAAATTAATGCTCTCAAGGACTCCTGGGATATCTTATTAGTGGCCTAGATTTGATATCACAAAAGTTAAAAAGAAATTAGGTTTTTTATCCTTATCAACTGGAAAGACAGCAAATATTAATTGAGTCTCTGCTGTGTGAAAAGCATCGTGCTGCTTGGGTGTGTGAGAGGTACAAAGATGTTTAAAATAGCCCCAAATCTTGTGTTGTCTGTAGAGAACGTGAACACATGGAAAGATGACTGACAACAATATTGTATTTGGAGCATAGTGAAAAGAAAGATTATAGCTTTTTAGTAGATTGTATGTTATTAGAGACCACATTTTCTTTGTGTCTGATTGCCCAGCTAAATTATTTTAAATAATAATGCAGACATATTATCTGTATATTTCTTTTTGAATTGACTGCTTCCTAAATTTTCATTCATTCTTTATTTACTTCAAAAAATTTTCATGGTAGTGAAGTTGATTTCTTTGTAATCTTAGTGTCATTACTATGCTTCCTATTGTTTTCTTTGTCTGCCTTTTTCTCTCTATCAGTTTTATTCTGATGCCCATTTACAAGCTTGTACGTTTGTTCTTCCAAGGTTGAGGAAATTTTCCCAAGATTGTTGATCGTAAGGTTTCTTGGGAACTCTCACTGTCACTGTTCAGTAAAGACTTGGTAATAACATATTACCATTATTAACAAAATATAAAAAAATATAACTTTGTATTTATAAGCATATTGATAAAAATCAAAATTTTTATGAAATAATAACAAAAATCATTGGAAAAAAATTCAATGATCAACTTTTTAAAACAAATTTATTTTAAAACACAATTCAGAATTAGAGAATTAAGTTAAAATATTCCAGGACAAACTGGAACACCTGTCATTATATTCAACTATTATCAACACTTTTAAACTAAAATTCTTAACTACACTTTGAGGAAATATCTTTTATATTGCTTATTGATAGGACTTCTGCCATTAAAAGTTCCCAGGTTTTGACAGCTGGGAAAAGAGATATCAGATGATATTAGGGAATTATTGTTGAGTGTTGCCCAATTTTTATGAGTGCTGATAATATTATAGCAATGTAGGAAGTTATAGTTTTTGCAGAAAGATGCTGATCTACTTGGATTAAAATGTAGTACTGTACGTAAATTCCTCAAAAATGTTTGCCAATATATTAATAATATATGTGTGTACATATACACAATCCTACAAGATATGGAGTGTCAAGTCTTGGGCTCAGAAAAAGCTTCTTGAAAGCTTTTTTCCCTCTTCTTCTTCTGATTAGTTCATCCTTTCATGGCTTTATAACTCCATTAAAATCTCCTTTAGTTTTCTTCTTATGTGCCACTGGTTTGCCTCCTGCTACTGGTTCTAATGAGTCTTCCCAGTGTGTGAAAGGGGAATCTCCACTGCATGTCATACGGTCCATTTGACGTTTTGACCCACTCGTTGTCCTGTGGTCTTCTCCTTGCAGCTAAGTGAAGAGAAGGAAAAGGAGACAGCAGGGTGAAAGTCTCATGTCTGCATCAAAGCCTGAAATCCATGTGCATCCTCTGTTCCTCTCCTTCCTTCACATGCACGTGGGGTGTGACAATGAAGATTTGGTAAGCAAAGTCCTGAAAACAAATCAATAAATGAGTTCTTCAAATAGACAGGTGGCCCTCAAGGCAAGTTTATTGAATCTGTAACTTAGATATTTAAAATCTGCTAAAGTCTCTCCTTGTTAGAGACATCTCATAAAAGGCTTTCATGAAAAGGCTTATGTTTTCTCCAAACATAAAAGGACAGCAACATTTCAAAAGAGAGTTATATTATGATACAACTTGGCTCTTTTCTTGGCATCAACAACATTTCCTTGAAGATAAAGGGTTAAAGTAGATGTAGTAGCTTTACAATCTTATTTCAATAAAGCAAAATCAATCAGTAAGATGGACGCTGTTAAAATCCAAGCAAGCTCTAGTATAGTGTAACTGCACAAAACTGTCTGAGAAAAAAAGAATGCTGATCAATAATTGATTTTCTCTCATTTAAATTTTTTATTCTCTGTCGGTCAGGATACAGACTAGAGGGAGTGAAGACCTTTTTAAGCTCCCTACTTATTTGAAGTATGCGATGGATGGATAAAAGCAAGCCTCTTCCAAACACAGTTCTATTGCTCTCACATCATTTTAAATCTGTGGATAGGAAGAACATAGAGCCCCAATTTTTGAAGTACATTAAAAACAACTGCAAAAAGATCTAGCTCACGTTAATAAAGAAGTATGGGTTAGGGTATAAATTTGCTGCATAAACCTCATGAAATATACTCTTTCTGATTCTCATTCATTCAAAATTTTGAACAGCCTAGAGATATAAAAACTTTAGAGGTCTTTTACTGTGACCTTCCATTTTTAGAACTCCTAAGTGGTGGCCACCTTATCTCCAGGTGCTGGGAGGCTCCCTCTGTATGAAAGCTGACCCTTTCTATTACTGCAGAAGTTAAATTCTAAGAAATCTTTTAGTTTTATTGGATACAATCTATTTTTGCTGATGGATTCTGGCTTTTTTTTTGTGTGCGACTACAGATAATAACTCCCAAGGGAGGCAATATATGGTAGAAAAGTGGTTCTCAAGAGTGATTCTTTCCCTACCAGCTTCAGCTTCACCTGGGAAGTAGTTACAAATACAATTATCAGGTTCCACTCCAAAGGTATTGAATCAAAAACTCGGAGGGTGGGACCCAGCAATCCATGTCTGAACAGCCCTTCTGGTGATTCGAAGACACGCTGATGCTTAAGAATCCGCACTTCATCTATACTTCTTATGAAAGAGTGAGCCTCATTCTAGGATAGTTTCTAGAACTGCCTATTACATTTCTCTGAACAAGGTATGGGTTGAATAAATAAATAAATCCAAGAACCTATCCTATTTTTGAAAACAGTCTAAGACAAGTCAACCAAATTCAATTCAAGAAGCAGCAAGCCCCTATCCTGATTGATCAGATCAAAGAACATGAAAAAGAGAGAGAATAATTTTGTCATTTTGTATTTTCAAGTTAATCAGGGAGGGCTTTTCTAATTATTATCAGCACCATGAAACAAAAGTCACTATAGGGAACAACTCCAAACAACAATAACAACACAATGGTGAAATTTTTTCTTTCTTTCTTTCTTCCTTCCTTCCCTTCTTCCTTCTTTCCTTTTGTTGTGAATTAGGATTTATCATTTCTTCTTGTTGCTTTAAATGTTGGAAAGCCTATCCATGGTGCTCTCAAGTCTAATTAAAGTCATAATAAGTAACTTCTGGAAGAATTCTGGGACTGGTGTTAATCTACCCTTGTTACTCTGCACATGAGGAAACTGAGTCATACAGTAGATCCATAAACCATCCTCACAGAATTTACAATCAAGTGCACCCAGTTAGTGGTAGCACATTTCCGGGCCCAGAAACAGTCTCTCGATTCCTAATCCTCCATGTTTTCTCATCCATGTCTGGCTGCCTTTCTCTTCTTGTTCTGGATTTATTCTTGTTACCATGGAAGCCACAGAAATAGAGTAGTGTAATACAGGACTGTCAGATTTGGAACAATTCATGGTTCTGCATGTAGCTTGGCACACCATAGTGCAAATGTAAAATTAAAAAAAAATAAAAGCATGAACACTCCAAAGGACACAGACATGCATTATTCACCAATCCATCTGTATATTCATTCATTTGCTCATTCACTCATTTATTTTCTGTGTTTGATAATTTTTTTTAATAGATCTTTTTTTGAGCTTATTATGTGTTCAGTTTTGAATTGATGACTGTGGGAACATTGGGTGTTATTTACAGTTGAATGCCACTTCTAAGAAGTAAGGACTTGGTTTTATACAATTTATATATATATATTTGAGACAGGGCCTCTCTCTGTCACACAGGCTAGAGTGCAGTGGCATCATCACAGCTCACTGCAACCTCAAAATCCTGAGCTCAATCCTAATCCTCCTGCCTCAGTTTCCTGAGTAGCTAGTACTACAGGTACACACCACCATGCCCAATTAATTTTCTATTTTTTGTAGAGACAGGGTCTCTCTTGCTCAGGCTGGTCTCGAACTCCTGGCCTCAAGTGATCCTCCTGCCTTGGCCTCCCGAAGTGCTGGAATTGCAGGTGTGAGCCATCACTCCTGGCTTACAATTTATAAATTTGATACTAATTAGTTCACTGTCTTACAAATGTCAAATTAATATTAATTTGGTGAATCAGTACATAAAAAACAATCTAGAAAGAGTTTATAATAAGTACCCTTCCCCATCAGAGAGTAAAAAAGACAGAAAGAGCTGCCACAATACAGAGAATAGAGTCAGCAGAAGAGTCAAGACTGATGAGTCGTGTGGATGAGCTGGGACTTGAACAACCGTGGGAACTAGGGAAGTGATTTCTGGGCTGCAAACTATGAATAAAAGGTTCCCACTCAGAGAGCCAATGAGACATTTGGGTGATATTGAAGATGAAGGCATTATTCTTCCTGCATTGTAACTTGGGCTCCTTGAGTTTCTCTGAACTGTAGCACCTAAAAAATTACACATCTGATTTATTTCAACTTTTAGAGAAGTAGCATGAAAACTAAATTCACAGGTGAGGGAAGTATGTACAGGGAATTATGATATTTTCCAGGCTCCTCCCTGCCAGAATACTTGGCTTTCTCATTTCCATTGTTGTGTACTACTCACTGCATTTATCTGTAAAATGGTCATCGATGATCATTTACCGAGCAACTGTAATGAGCAGGAAATTATGTGCTTAGCTTGAGAAACAGGGCAAGTGTAAACACTGTTGCCTCGGTTATCTTTCCGGTTTAACCCCTCCAATAGTACCTATCTCTGTTTTCATGTGGTCTTCCCATAATTTACTAGATTATGGATAGCAAATTAAAATGTTCATGGGTAAAGCAAGAGAATGAATCAGGTATAGGTGGATATTCTTATATTGAGCAGCGGGAGAAAGTTTGCCTATAAAAAGAAGGCAGCTGCAACAGAGACCCCGATGTTTAGTGCCATAAAAGAATGTCAACCCATTTGTCATATGTTCTGATTTTTTTTGAGAGAAGCTGGGAATATCATCAATGGATGAGGAGATAAAGAAAATGTGGCATCTGTACATAATGGAATCCTATTCAGCCTTGAAAAAGAAGTCAAATCCTGTCATTTGCGACAACCTGGATGAACCCAGAGGATGTTATGCTAAGTGAAATAAGGCACTGACAGATAAATGCTGCATATCTCACTTAAACATGGAATCTAAAAACGTCAAACTCATAGAAGATAGATAGTGGAATGATGTTACCAGAGGTTGGGGGCTGGGGAGGAATGAGGAGAGGGCAGATATTGATCAAAGAGTATAGAATTTCAGTTAGAGGAATACATTTTAGTAATGTGTTGCATAGCATAATGACTATAGTTAACAATAATATTTGTATATTTCAAAATTGCTAAAGGAGTAGATTTTACATGTTCTCACCACAAAAAAATGTGAAGTAGGTGAGGAGGTGAATATGTTACTTAGGTTGATATGATCATTCCACAATATATACATACATCAAAACATCATACTGTACTCATAAATGTATACAATTGTCACTTGTCAATTAAAAAACTAAAATAACAGAAGCTAGAAATATGATTCCATGTGAAATCACCCAATTTTTAACTAGTGTACAATTTGTAAAACACTATTTTAACCACACAAAACATGGCAGCACCTTCATTTGGGGCTGGACTTTAGTTTGGAAACTTGGGGGCTAGATGAATCTTGGGCATTTCCAGGAAGCAAGTCTTTAGAGGAATACTTGGAATTTTGTGACCTTTTGCAGTTATTTTAACCAGCCCCTGAGACATGCTAGAAGCTCTTGAGTCGGATGCCAAAAATGCATCACTAACCTGACACTGTACCCAGTCTGATTTGCAAAATTTATGCCCAAAGAGCCTCCTGTTAGGGAATTTGATTTGGCATATGTCTCCTTCCAGACCTCAAATTGTGTTTCCAGCCAGGTAATGTACTAATCATGTCCAAGATGTTCACAAATGCTACTTAAAAAGTGTGAGGATCCACTGAGGTTTGAATAAAAATGCTAAGCCTATTGTTATGAGTTGGAAACATGCACCATTTCTGATCCAGATAATAAAATGAGCCAATTGTGCGTGTGAAAGCTCCTGCATGGAATTTGAGCCTGGCATTTCATGGCAGCAGCCTGATGAGACCTCATACGGAGAGGCTTTCTGCAGCTTCTGGAACCTGTGTGGAAATCACAGCAGGAGTATTTATTATGCATTGTTTCTTTATTATATATTTGTGATTTTGGGTTAGGCTGATTATAAAGACAATGGTCTTCTGCTTTACAAAATGATCATTTGCTGCAATTTCTATAGAGTGGTGTTTGTTAAGTGTTTTGGACCATGACCAAGCATGAAATACATTTTTTTGTTGTGTAGTGCACACACACAAACACTCACACACACACTTAAACAAAATTTCAGGAAATAGTGTTTACTTTTACTATGTAAAATGCACTGTGATATTTTATTTTCTTATCTTTTAATTTCTCTTCTAAACTACCCTAGCCTAAACTATTCTTTTCTATTCCATTAATAAATTACAAAAAGAGATATTGCAATCCACCGATGAGTTGCAACCCACAATTTCAAAAACAGTGCTCTAAAATACATCAGTGTTTATAGTGATCCCTTGTTCAACCTGACTGCCAGAGTTCAATGCTAGATAAACCTTAAAATTCTCTGTAACAACAACAAAAAGAAAGAAAAATAAAGAACAAAGATAAATAAAGAAGAGAAAGAGAAGGAAAGAGAGGGAGACAGAAAGACAATGACAGAAAAAACCAAATTCAATGGATAATGCCGGTCCCAATTCTTTAGTTAGTTCTTTCGTTTATCATATGAATATCCACCATTAATTTAGCACATTATTGCATACAAGGTGGGACTAGGGTTAGGTGAGTGAAGTGCCTACAGTGCAACATTTAAGAAAGAACTCACGTTCTTACAGATTTTCTGAAAGCCAAATCCTAATGAAATCCTTCAATGAAATAATCCTTCCTGATTGACCAGCATGATTATAACATTAGTAAGCCATAAGGGCTAAATTGATGGCTGCCACCCTCGTGATTTACTTCTGACTTCACCTGCCTGACTGGTGCTACTACCAAACGAAGGTGGTTGGCGAGAGTTTATGGGGGTCAAGAATGACAGTCTGTTATCAGCTTTTGACAATGGTGCGCTGTGTTGCTGATTGAAGTGGAATTTGTGAATAGTCGTACAGCTCAACAGTATTTTTTAATTCTGTCTGCTTAACAGCTCATCATGTCAAAGAAGATCAAGAGAATGCTAAAGGAAGAAAACAGATTATTTAATGAGGCTTGGAAATTGCAATATTATCTTGTTTGTGCTAAAGATAAGATGATTTGCTTGCTTTGTGATACTGCGATATCAACATCAAGGAAATTCAATACTCATCAGCATTATAACACTCATAAGGACCACAAATATTTTAAATTAGAGGGAGAGGCATGAAAGTTGCATTGCAGAAATTAAAAGATGAAAAGCAAAAGCAAAAACACTTCTTTCAAGCAGCAATAAGACCTGTAAATAATGCCACTGAAGCAACTTATAAAGTGGCTTATATACTCGGGGAAAAAGGGCAGCCATTCAGTGATGTAGAAATTGTGAAAGAAAGCATTGTCGGAGGATACTTAGACCCCGATAACATTTCAAAGCATAAACAACTGCCTTTTTCAAGGAGAACCATAACTGATTGGCAGCATGAATTGGCCTTCAACGTAACAGAACAACTTCATGCAATACTTCAAAAGGAAAATATATGTTATTCTATCGCTATGTATGACTCAACTGATACTACTGACTCAGTGCAGGTTTTATTCTTCATTTGGATCATAACAGAAGATTTTCTTTGCTATGAAGAGTTACTTGCTTTGGGCACTCTTGTGAACAGAACACGGGGAATGTTCAACAACTTTTGAGATAAATTTCAAGAAGTTGGACTAAATTTGGTAAATTTAGTGAGTGTCTGTACAGATGGTGCACCTTCCATGATAGGAAAACATGAAGGGTTATTTCACAGATTAAAAAAGTATTAACAGATCCAGATACTCTCATTTCTTTTCATTTTATCTTGCATCAGCAAAGTCTCTGTGCTAAAGCTAATATTTAAGTGACACTTTACAAAAAAATTATAAATATTGTTAACTATATTCATGTAAATGCAACATGGCATTTTCAGTTTCATAACATGCTAAAATTGAACAATGAGGTATTCAGTGTGGATTTGCCGTATCATTCTAAAGTGCGTTGGCTATTGCAGGGACAGGTGTTAGCCAAAATTTTATCTCTGCAAGAACACATAGTTAAATTTTATGAAGAACAGAATCAGCAATGTGAATAATTGAAAAAAGATTTCTATAGAAATACAGCATTTCTGTATGATATCATGTCAAATCAAAACAACTTGAATATTTCTTTGCAAGGTAAAACTAAGTCTATATACAATATGTGGCAAACAATCCAAGCATTTCAAAAAAGCTATCTTTTTTTCAAAACATTTCTTCTCCAAAAGGAAATTTCAGATGAACATTTTCCCCAGTTAGCAAAGGTCACTGATGAGCAGGATGATATAAGCAAATCATCTGAAGAATACACAGCTGTTATGGATCTGTTAATTGGAGAATACAATGAAAGGTTCACTGACTTTGAGAATCATGACATCACATTCAAATTAGCATTTCAGCCTCACCTAGTTGACATCACCAAGGCACCTAAAGAACTACAGATGGAATTGATTGAGGTCTCAGTAGATGGCATTTTAAAGTCACTGTTTGATGCTAAGAAAGAACTAGTTGAAATATGGGAAAATTACAGTAGAATACACACGCCTTCCACAATATGCCCCCAAAATGCTTTCTTGCTTTTCAACCACTTATTGCTGTGAATCTACATTCTCCTACCTAACACAAACCAAGATGCCTTAAGGTCACAAATGACTGATGCCCATCTAGAGGATCAGCTGAAACTGTGGATCTCCATGCTGCAACCAAATATTCAAATGCTTTCCAACAAAAAGCAGACACAACAAAGTCATTAAAAGGTTAGTTAACTTTAAAATTAACGAATAGTTTTCATTGTGTGAAATTATTAAGTACATAGTAGCTAGATTTTTACAAAATAATGTACATTTTTAAGTATATCTAATTGAAGTTTCCTGAATGTGGCCTTATTTGATTACAACTAAATTAATATGGTCTTCCAACATGAAAAGCTTCTCCACCCCTGTACTATCTGGTTCTTGAAAATCTTGAAAGTCTAAATCATATTGTAATTGATTTATTTTTTACTTTTTTGTTAAATCTGTTCCGACTAGATAAGTCCTGGACAATACTGATGTTTTTGTTGGTGGTGGTGATGATGATGATGATGAATACAATAGCATGTATAGCACCAGGCACTAGACTAAACAATTTAAATGCATTTGATCATTTAGTAGCTTGTGTCTTTATTCTTTCTTCTCCACTTGGCTGGACTACTTTTCCCTCACAAGCAGATAGCTCTCCTGCCACCTGAACAGGTGTGATCCCGAGACCAGCTTCTCTGCAACTGTCTGCCAAGTGCTCAGTGAGGGCTCATTGATGGGGACAGAGTGAGTGGACCCAGGACTGTGACGGCTCTATTCATTTTCATTGACCATCTATCACTTTCCGATCTTTGTCCAAGGCACTGCAGGCAAGTGAAGAGCTGGGGGTATAAGCCAAGTATTTCCAAAATGTTTCAGAATAAGTAATGTGGATTATTTATAAATATAAAAATATGATCCAGTCATAATTTCTCACTCTTCATCTCACTTGAGTTACAGTTTATCAGATACTTTCTTTATGTTGTTACCAGGGTGGCTTAGACTATTGTTCATTGTATTTTTCTACCTCTACCTACTCCTCAGGTCTTTGTTTATTCCTTTTCTTTCCATTCTTTTATCTCCCCTTTTCACTTATTCCTTCTTATCTCTCTGACCTCTAAATGTCAATGTGCCCCAGAGTTCAGTGCATGGACGTCCATTGTTTTACCCCTGAGGGGACCTTAGCTAGTCTCATTACTTTAAATACCATCTCTATGCTGATGTTTCCCAAATGTGTATCTTCAGCCCAGAATTTTCCCCTGAACATGAGATCTGTATAGACAACTGTCTACTTAACATCTGCATTAATATGTTTAGAGGTTTGTGCAGAGAACAGTTAACATAACAAGCCTGAAACAGCTGTCCTCAGAAAGGTTTGCTTGCATGGTTGGCCCTAGGTTGGCATCTGAGAACCTGGCCTTTGAAGTGTTCCCAGTCAACTGGTAGTTGGTAAGAGTGGCTCACTGTGTCTAAATTGTTTTTGCAAACAGTGTGATTTATACTGAGCACAAGCTTTCTTTCTGGGAGCCTGGGATTTTGGCCCATGCTAGACGAGGATATCTATGTGATCAGCCTCCAATAAAAATGTTGGGCCCTGAGCCTCTAATAAGCTTCCCTTGTACACGACATCTTGCACATGTTGCCACAACTTGTTGCTGGAGGAATTAAGTTTGTCCTGTGTGTTTCCACTAGGAGAGGACTTTTGGGAAATTGTGCCTAGTTTCCTCTGGACTTTAGTCCTCGTGCCTTTTCTTTTGTTGATTTTGCTTTGGATCCTTTCACTGTAAAGAATCCTAGCCAGGAGAACAACTGTGTTCTACATCCTGTGAGTTACTTCAGTGAATCTTTGAAGTTAGGGATGGTCTTGGGGACCCCTGGCATAGCCATCTTATCTTAACGATAAATGTCCAAAACTGAGTTCTTGATATTTTTTTCTCCAAGCAATCAAATAAAATCAACTAAACAAACAAAACAAGCAGGCAAATAACAATAATTTTGTCCTGTGACCTTCCTATGGTGTTCCCTATTTTGTTAATGGCAATTCCATTCCTTCAAGTTACCCAGGTCAAAATTCCTAGCATCATCTTTGACATCCATCTTAATCACTTTTGCATTGCTATAATAGAATACCTGAAACTGGGTAATTTGTAAAGTATGGAACTTTATTTCCTAGACTTCTGGAGGCTGGAAAGTCCAAGGTTGAGGGGCCTGCATCTGGTAAGGGCCTTCTTGCTGTATCAGCCTATGGCAAAAGGTGGAAGGGCAAGAGAGCATGCGAGAGAGGGAGAGAAGGCAAGGGGACTGAACTTACTGTTTTATCATGAACCATTTCCTGCAATAACAGCATTTATCCATTTATGAGGACAGAGCCTCATAAAAATTAAGTTTCCAGCACATAAACTTGGGAGGAACCATGCAAACCATAGCAATCTGTCCTTGGCCCAATTCTTATTGTTCTTGTATGGAAAATACATTCATCCCAGTCCAGTAGCCCCAAAGGTCTTAACTTGTTCCAGCATCCACTCAAAAGTCCAATGCCCAAAGTCTCATCTAAATTAGATATGAATGAGACCAAGGCACAATTCATCCTGAGGAAAATCTGCTGTGAGCCTATGAAACTAAACAAGTTGTCTACTTCCAAAATACACTGGTGGGGCAGGCATGGGATAAACATTCCCAGTCCAAAAGAGTTAAATAGGTAAAAATCTCTTTACCAAATGGTCACTTGGCCACACCCTTGGAATTCTCTTTTTAACACCTTTTTTATTGTTTACACGGCCAGGCTGAGAGTTTTCTAAATCTTTCCATTCTGTTTCCCTTTAAATTATAAATTCTGCCTTTAAATCAGTTCTCTTTTTTCTCATTTTATTCTAAGTGGCCAAAAGAAGCCATACAGCACCTTGAATGCTTTTTTGCTTAAATATTTCTTCTCCCAGATATCCAAGTTCATTGCTCTTAAGTTCTGGTTTCTATAAAGTCCTAAGACATGGGCACCAAGTTCTTTACAACTGTATAATGAAGATGGTCTTTACTCCAGTTTTCAGTATTTTGTTTCTTATTTCCACTGAGACCTCATCAGAATGGCCATATTTCTACCACCATTCTGATCATGACCACTTCAGTAACCGTTAAGATTTAGGGTTTCCCTACAGCTCTTGTAAGCCAAGCCCCCACCAGAATCACTCTGACCACTCCCTTTATGGCAATCTAGGCCTTTTACAGCCTGCTCCTTCAAATTTTTCCAGCCTCTACCCCATATCCAGTTCCAATGCTACTTTCACGTTTTCTGGTATTTCTTACAACAACGCTACTCTTGGTACTAATTTTCTGTCTTAGTCTATTTTGTGCTGCTGTAACAGAATATCTCAGACTGGGTAATTTATAATAGAATTTTTTTTTCTTACAGTGCTACAGGCTGGGAAGTCCAAGGTTGAGGGACCCACACCTTGAGAGGGACTTCTTGTTGCATCATCCCATGGCAGAAGGCAGAAGGACAAGAGAGTGAACAAGTGAGAGTGAAAGAGGCTGAACTCAACCTTCGATCAGGAACCCACTCTTGCAATAGCAGCATTAATCCATTTGTGAAGGCAGAACCCTCATTACCTAATCACCTCTTACAAATCCTGCCTCTTAACACTGTGGCATTGGAGATAAACTTTCCAACACATGAACTTCGGAGGACACTTTCAAATCATAGCAACATCTCTCTTTTTATCACAACCTATACCTGGCCTGTCAGCATATCCTATAGGTCTAGGTTCTAAATATCATTAGAATTAAATTACTTTTCACCAACATTACTCGTACCCCTCAGTCCAGGCTACCTCCTATTCACACTTCTCAACTGTTCTCCTAGGTTATTCTCAGCAGTCTATTATTGAAATGGTCAGAAAATCCTGTTAAAAATGTGAACCAGATTACATAAATCTATTCACCATCCTCCAATGATTTCTCATGGCATTTCCTTTCTGAGTAAAAGCCAAATCCTTATTATCATCTGTCTGATCTGGACCACTTTAAGCTGCATCCCACACTCTAATGCTCTCTCCACTGTCAGACTTCTCCAGACACGTCCCTCTGCAAGCCAGGCAGGTGCTGCCCAGGGACTCTTCAGGGCTCTTTAAATTATTGTTCCCTCTACCTGAAATGTTCTCCGAGAGCCACATAACCAGTTCCACTATTCAAATACCACATTCTCAGTTAGGATTTTCCTGGCTGTTGCATCTAAAATTTTACCCCACATAACAATTTATATCCTACTTCCTGTTTTATTCACTTAGCTATTTTTATTATCTAATATGCTGTATGGACTAAATTGTGTACTCCCCTAAATTCATACCTTGAGGTTCTCATCCCCAATGTGAATATTCGAAGATGTGACTATAAAGAGATAATTAGGTTATAAGGGTGGGGCCCTAATTCTGTATGAATGCTGTCCTTAAAAGGAGAGGGAGAGACACCAGGAGTGCACACACAGAGAAAAGACCATGTGAGGACACACGGAGAAGTTGGCCGTCGGCAAGACAAGGAGAGAGGCTTCGGGAGAAACCAAAAATGCTGACACCATGATTTTGAACTTCTAGCCTCCAGATCTGTTAGAAAATAAATTTCTGTTGTTTAAACCACCCAGTCTGTGCAGTCTGTGATATTTTTTCAATGGCAGTCTGTGCTAACACATACAGTAATTATTTTATTTTGTGTACTGCCTGTCTTTCTCATTAGAATGTAAGCTTCATTTGGAGAGTAATTGTTATCTTTTTTATTTACCCCTGGAATTCTCGATACCTATAAGGTGCCTGAATCATAGTAGGGATCAATTTATATTTACCGAATGAATAAATGGATGAGAAATCAGTCCTGGTTTACATCGCTATTCTTTTAATTTTAATTCTTTACCCCTCTGTGTACGTTCCCTTGGCAATGTGACTTTGCAGCTCTGCTGATCTAATGGTGGCATCTATTTCCTTACCCTTTGAATCCAAATTTGCTTTTTGACTTGTCTTTGCTGATCGAATAATGCAGAAGTATCAGTGTGCCTGTTCTGGACCCAGGTCTCTGGAGGCCTTCCCTGCTTCCATTCTCTTTCTTAGAATTCTTGTCTTCATCATGAAACCCAGCCCAGGCTGGCCAACTGGAGGACAAATGATCATGTAGAAGAGAGGTAAATCATCCTAGCTGAGAAAACTCTAGACTGGCCAGTCCCCCTTCTAGTTGACCACAAACATGTAGGTGAGACTAGATCATGTTAGCCAAGCTCAGCCAAGCCCAGCAGAGCTGCCTAGCTGACCAATAGGTTGGTCTGAAAAAAAAAGTTTATTGTTTTATTTCAATAACATTTTACAATTTTAGCTATGGTGGCATTATAGTGGCAACAGGTAATTATATCTGATTGTGGCCCCCAGACATATTTTGTTTCAGAGATGTCTTTTCTCTTGAAAGCTTATGGGCTCTGGAATCAGATCAAATTGGGTTCAAATCCCAGCTCCATCCCTCACCATGTGGCCTAATGCAATTTGCTTAACTTTTGACCTTCTCCTTATTTGTAAACTAAAGATAGGGATACTTGCTCAGAGAGCTTTTGTGAGAATTAAATGAAAAACTCTCATGTCAAGCACCTGACACATTTACTGATATCGATCTAAAAAACATTACAAACTTCCCCTAATAACTACTTTATGGCTAGATCATCAATAAATTCATCCAAATGCTTGTGGAAACTAGAATTTTTTTCTTAGTAGACCCATCAACCTGGTATACTTGCTATTGACTATGTGAAGCTGTCCTTTCTTTTTTTATTATTTTTTATTTCAAAATATTAAGGGGGTCCAAATGTTTTAGGTTACGTGGCTCATTTTTGTAATGCTCAAGTCCTGGCTATAGGTGCGCCCATCACCCAAATAGTATTCATATTATCTATTATGTTACTTTATTCCCCTCCACTTCTCCCCCTCCCCGCAGTTGCTTTCCACTGAGTTTTACTTCCCTCTGTGCACTTGTGTGTTCATTGGTTAGTCATCCCAACTGACGGCTTTCAACTTCAAGGAGTGACCTTACAACTTAGTCCAAGGTTTTAGTGACCCGATTCATTTCTGCTCTATTTGTACCCTTCATGATGTTACTGACTTAGACCAAAGCCCTTCTTAGTTTTCTGTATTTGAATGAAAGTGGCTCAATTTCTAAACACCAACATAGAGAACGCTGGACACTGTTGATTCATTGCCTTACACCTGGAAAATGACTGAGATATTCCCAGCAGCTATTGGTTACCTCTGATAAATCTAAGTAAAATATGGGCTTCTAAATGCAAAGACAGAGGTCTTGTCCGCTCAAAGTCCCACAAATCAGCTTGTAAATACTGATGCAGCTATTTTTGAATATTTATTCTTCTATTTTATGCAGCCTCTCAGTAAAAGTTAGAGAAGCAGGTTAAATTTGATGCAATGTGTTAGGCATTAGATTTAAGTTAGAGAAATGAATGTTAAAGAGAAACAAAGTTTTTTAAAAAAATTTTTACTGTTATTTTTTTAACAGGAAGTTAGCTTAAGCACTGCTTTCAGGTGAAAGCATTCTGTAGCTGACATCATTTTTAAGTGCTCTATATTGATTAAACACTTTAGCTGGATTTGTAAGTCTGATCAGAAAATATGAGTTGTAAATCAAGATGTGATTTCTCCTTTGATCCTGTTTTAGCATTTTCTCCTTTGGGTCAGATGATAACCTCTGATAAAATTCTGGAAACTAGAATTCATTTGATTGGTAATGATCTCTCTTGTCAAAAATCTTAACATACGGTTTTGTTACAATGGACAAACTTGGATTCACTGATATCTGGTTTTTTCAAGAATAAAATTGATTTCTGCATGCTAATCATCTCTTCAATAAACTCTCCCTCTTCTAGTCAAGTCATTAAAATGATTCCTTCTCAGAGTCTTTTTAATCTAAGTTATAAACTATCATTTTAGAAAGAAAGTTTCAAAATGATTAAGATTTCTTGTTTGAAAGGAAGTTAATTTCTCCTTTATACTTTACCAGTAGAATAAAAAGTGATGTCCTAAGGCAGCTTACATATTACTGTAGTGATATTTATTGCATTTTTTTCCACATTTAGATAAATCTGAACACACACATATAAAACAAGAACATTCAGTGTTTGGAATACAACACCACATTTTATTGTGGCAATGAGGACATTGTAATGGTTTGGGTATCTTCTTCTCCATGCCAAGTGGGCAACTGAGACGAGGAATTGATTGGTGGATGCACACAGAAAGCTATTTTGTATGATGATATTTGATGCCTGAATTACATGGCACTCGACATTATTTCTGTCTTCTGGGCCTCGATTTTATAAGCCAACACTTTCAAGTGGACCAATGTTGGGCAAACATTAGCTACTATTATAAAGGCTAATATTTTACTAAATATAAGCACTACCCAAGGGTGTGGGACATAAGTGAAAAGGTGGAATTCATCCTTCCAAGCCTTTTCCTTTCTGCAACTGCACAATAAAATTAGCAACAGATCCCAGGTGTTCTTATTCCCGGACTGATGCTTTCTTGCTGGCAGGTAGTTTGGAGCAGGGATGCTCCTAGTGGAGAAGTAGGCGTGCTGGGGGTTGGGGAGAGATGCTTGGCTGTCTGCTCTCCTCCCACCCCCAGGACCTCCCACATTTCTGCTCCAGGGATGTATGTTTAAAGAGAACATCAAAGGTGGACTTGATCAATAGACTAGAGAGCTAAAAGGTTTGTAGAGCTTTGGCAACCCAAGGGAGCTACAAAAAGAGGAGGGTTTGTAAGAGAATGCCAATTCTATTTTATCCCTATCATCTTACCTCACAGCAGTCATGGGCTTCTTTCTAGCCCATCCACTAACTGCACACACACACACAGTGTAACTGAAAAGCCCTGAGGATATCCATAACTATGCACCAGGTAGCACGTGCCCAAATTTTAATTTTCTATGGCAAATGTTCCCAGTGGATCTTGACTGGTCTGGCCTTCGGCAGTTTCCAACCCCAGTGTCAGTTCAAAGCATCAAGGCTATTGCTAAGTAGCAGAACTCAGTTCAGGAATGAAGGAGCAACGAACGAAGGGGATTATCCCAAAATAATCCTGACTATCTTTGTTGGAGAAAGAGAAAACAGATGGCATGAGTTTGGGGACATAGTGGAAAAAAATGATCCTCATCAAGGTCAGAAGTTTCTATCATTTAAATAATATTTTTAAATTATTATGACAATAATATATGTAGTAAACATTTTTTTAAAGTTCAAATTATTTTACAATTATATAATAAAAATGATTCTTCCTCTAACCCCACATTCCAGAGGTAACCGTCATCTACTTTCTCAGGCATCCTGCACCAAATATTTTATGCGGATTCGGGTATCTATCTGTCTATCTCTCCATCTACTTTATTTTTACTTTTATAAAGGCAAATGGGAGCTTACTCTTGTTCCCATGCTTTTGCACCTTGGATCAGTGCGTGGTGTGGTGGAAAACACTCGATGATGTTGTCCATTACGCTTACTTGTGTATTTTAGCTGTGTCTCTCTCTGAATCTTCTTTCTTTCCATTGTAAGACGGCATTTAGGTCCCATATTGTGTCACTTTTCTCTTGGTCATCTGCTTATCACTTCTGACAATCATGGCATTTGACCCTTTATTACAGCGAACCTTGGCATGCTCTAAGGCAGTGATCTCAACCCTGACTACATTTTAGAATCACCTGGGGAGCATTTAAAAACTATTGATACCTGGGCCCTAACCCAGACTAATTAAATTAGAATTTCTGAGGGTAGGTCCCAGGCATAGCTGGTCTTTTAAAGCTCCCTAGTCGATGATGACGTGCAGCCAGGGTTATAGCACTGGTCTAGAGATTCAGTTTGTCAGGATCACTTTGGGCCCAAATTCTGTTATACAGTGTTTTAGCTGTATTGTGCATAAATTTGATAAGCACGACTCCTGATTTCTTCATTCTTGGAGTGGGCATAAAATTTCTGTTAGTTGTTCCCATTAGGTTTTTTGTTTGATTTGTGAATAATTCAACTCTTTTTCTCTAAAATCAAATATGAAAAGTTCTTGTCAAATTGAAGATTTGGGGTTAATTTCATTCTGTGCAACTGAGGCTTTATGTAATTAAGAAAATAGAACAACCTGAGATGATCAATCTATTAAATCCTTCTATGGCTGTAGTATCAGTTTTACTCATATTGATTCCTCTTGATCTCTCCTTTTCTCTCTCTCTCTTGCTGGACATTTCCAGGCTAGGTTTCCATCTTTCCACTTTTCACTCTGTCATACATACGCCTGCATGAGCATCAACCTGCCATGATAACCAAATTAATAAAATCCTCACCAGGGCTTTGGATCATTGCTCATTTTTCTAGGACTAGTGGATTTACTTGCAGCATATATTGTCTATGTCACACCAGGCAGACTTTCCATGGACATAGCTATGTAGAATAAGTTAGGAATATTTAGCATGCTTTTTTAAAAAAAATAAAAATAAAGAGTTTTGGCAAAGTTGTTACTGGTGGAGATCACTGATCACATAGTATGAAGGCCTCGTATCTCCTTGATCTTTAATCTCATGGGGCAAGTCCTGAGATTATAATAGAGCAAGTTCCTATTTTTACAAAATGCCGTTTCTGAAATATGCCATTTTGGCAGTATAGGAGTGTGTGTTTAAAATAGGTATTACAAGTCAGATTGGTGAGTGGCTTAGGGTGGCAATTATTCCTAGTTGCAGAGAAATTATTAATAATATTAAAGCACCCGTCCATACAGGATCACGTGCTCTTTTGGCTGCGTCGAAAAGAACAATGAGGAGTGTGGCAGAGGACAGCTGAGGCCAGAAAATGGATGAAGTGGCTTGGGGATGGCAAGTTAGCAATAGACTGGATTTTTTTCCCAAAAAGCACCGAGGCACTGTATTCCATTGGACGTCATGTTTTTCCCCCATTTCTTTACCTTCAAGAGATTTACAATCAAGGGGGTAGTTTCACTGGTTAGAGCAGATATCTCAACTCTATAAAATCAACATACCATTTTTATAAGCAATATTTTGTAGAGTCTTCTTTACTATCTTGAGATATATATATGTGTGTGTGTATAATATGTATATATAAATAACCTAACTATACAGAAATTAAAAGAGTCAACATAAGGTCCTAAATGTAATATAAAGAACAATAAAAGAAAAATTATTTATGATGAATAATAATTTTTTCAATATGTAAATCCTCATACATGCACAGGAATAGACCCTAGTATACATAATGCATAGTCATTTCTATAGCTATTTCTGTACATGGAAACATTGTGCAGGTGGCAGCAAACTGATATGGGGATGTTGGTTTTATTATAGACTTAAGGACCAAGAGTGATGTTGCTATCAGTGATACAATTTTCTGATAAAGTGAATGACTCTTGGTAGTTTAAAATAAAATAGAATACAGTCTTCTCTCCATTTATATAGCAGCTGAATTCTATAAAATTCAGCAAATATTTAATTCTTGCAAACGTACTGCTGTTTATGAGCAAATGACATCTAGGTACAGATGCTTAAAATTGAGTGTATACACCCAGAAGAATGGTTTAAAAAAATCCCAAACCTAACAATATCAAGTAAAGATATAGTGTAACGGAATTCTTACACATTGCCGATGGGAGTGCAAATTGGTAAAATCATTTTGGATAACTATGGGGCAAGGTTTACTAAAGCTGAACATATGCCTACTCTAAGATCCAAGAGTTCTACTCTCAAGTATATATATACTCAACGGAGAGCAGCATATATGCTCACAAAAGATTTGTGCAGGAATATTTATAGAAGCTCAGAATGAAAACAAATCATCATGTCCATCCCCATTAGAATGGTAAGTTATGGTATATTTATATAGTAGAATATATAGCAATGAAAATGGACATACTACTGCTACATGCAATAATATGGATGGATCTCACGGAAAAAATGTTAAATGGCAGACGATCACAATAGACTGTATAATGAATTATTACATTTAAAAAATTTGAAAGAGGCAAAACTAGTCTTTGGTGAGAGAAGTCAGAATAGTGATTAACTCTGGGTGGGGAGGGAGGATGGACTGGAGGAAAACGGAGAAATTTTCTAGGATAGTGGTCATTCTATATATATCGTTCTGGGCAAAGGTGTATTTACTTGTAAAAATATATTTGGCTGTACAATTAAAGTATATAAATTTTACTTCAAAAAATTTATAAAAACAAGACAGGAGATCCACCTATATGAACATCTAGTGGAACATTCTTTAGGATAGAAATATTACATGGATTGCAGCACTTCTATCAACTCTTGATCCTTGGCTTACCAAACTCCTGTAGTGTTATACCTAAAGTGCACAAAATTTCAAACTGTCTTTTAAGAGGTGAATCACCCCTGCTGAGCACCGAGTTTGTGATGTAGTCTAAGAAAAGTTTCTCAAATTTAAGTAATTTCTGTGCCACCTGAATTATTTTCTTAACATTTTTCTTTAACTCAACTTACCTTTTCCATGTAAAGAAATGTATTTTAAAAGAAATGTCATATCATTTTATATAAGTATAAAATCAGTCTTATTTGGCACAGATAGACAGTAATTATAAAAATGAATGAAATGACACAATAGTATTACAAGCCAGTACTGTTGCCTGCAGAACCTGGCAGGATAAAGCTTCTTTCTTTTGATTAGTTTTAGCTAATATTAGAATGATATTAAGGGCAGAAAGTCTTATCAAACTGAGACTTTCTCATTGACATAACCAAAAGCTTTGAAAAATAATTGCAGTAATTCCCACTACAGGACTATTTAGTTTATTGCAATTTGTTACATGAATGGTGAGCTATTGATAGCATACTTCCATGTATCCTCAGTCATCCTGCTTGTTCCTGAGTCTTTCGTGATAAATTAAAAAAACTATCCACATTGGTGTTCCTTCCTAGGTGGATACACTTATACTCCCTCTCAGCTTTGCAGCAAATGGCTTGATTATTTTCCAAAGAATGAACCAACATGGTTCATTCATTTAGTAGTTACGGTAGAGCTAGCTATTAAATTTCACTTGGTTAGCAGTGAGTGAGTGAATATTCAGGGGTGAGTGCTCCAGCCCCAACTCTGCTTACCAACACAGCCATTCAAAAGTATGTTAGGAAAACCAATGCAAACAAACAATGAATTTCTAATTTTACATTGAGTTTAGGTAAGAAGTCACAATCAGGAACCACCTCTAGAGGGACAAAATCATAAATGACTGTATATAACACCCATTCCCTTTGAGCTCCCAATTCAGAGATGTATCTCAACATAGAAACATGATTCAATGTTATTTAATTCTTTACATGGTACCACACAAATAATCCCATGTATTACCAGAATCATGTGTAATACTTCTAACATGTTAGAAAGTATGACTGAGAAAAAAGGTCTAAGTTCTAAAACATACGGGAAAAATTATTTTGGTATTAGGTTGAACTGTAAACAGTTGGAGTTTTTGAAGGTCAAAAATAATCAACTATTGGCAATTCCATATGTTTCAAGATAATAGCAATAATCGTGAATGTCTTTGCATACGAACATAGTACAGTGTGTTCCTGGTGAGTAGAAGGAAAATCAGACTGTGTCAGGATCTGGGAGCAAGCTCTACCATTAAAATAGTGTAATATCGGACAAATTCATTCTCCTTGCATACAGTTTACTTTTGCATATGGAGAAAACATTAACTAGATTTGTTGTTCCCAAAATGTGTATGATTGTCCTCTGTGAGACCATGGCATTAAGTAGGTAGGTTTTTGAATCTATGTGCTCATCAGGCATTTTCTGTAGAAAGAATAAATGATATCTGTCACTTGTATGTTTGAGTCCATGATGCTGAATGAGTATAAATTAATGCATCAAATTCATATTACAATATTATAATATATAGTTTGTAAGTATTGAAAGTATAATTATTACATTTAAGAATATTCCTAATTTTTTTTTTTTTAATTTTCGTTCATGTCAATGTTAAAAGACGTAACTGTTTCCCCTCTTCAACTAGTACAAGATAATATTGAAAAATATTTTGAGCACCGAGGGCCAATTATTAATAAAAGTCAGACTGGATGGAAAGAACAAATCAAGGATGAAACCATTCAGCTCCTTATTTATTGATGCGATATCTAGTAAATACTTTCACTTGGACAAAATGGACCATGGAAAAGATACCGAGGATATATTCTCTCACAGAAGCTGGCTAAGCTGAAGGTGTTTGAAATTAAGTCTGGAGAGAGAAAGAGCGAGCGAGAGAGAGAGAGAGAGAGAGAGAGAGAGAGAGAGAGCGTGCACGGCCAGTCTGGAAAATAATCATGGGTGCGGCTTTAACCCGTGGAGTTGAATGGAGCCAAATGGAAAAAAAGACAGCTTGTGTTTTGAGAGAGTTATATGGCCAAAAGAATCCCCAGTTTGGATTAAATACTTCTGTGAATGTTAAAAACTTAATATGATCTTTAGGGTTTCAAAATTCTACAAAGTAGAAAGCAGACTGAGGAAGATTTTCAGCTTCTTAAAAGGGTTCCAGTGTTCTCTTCACATGGAATCAAGGATAGGAGAAAATTAATGGAGGCTCAGAGAACAGAACCAGGAACTCCAGTGGAGGCCTGATCAGAGATCACTCCCCAGCCCTAGAGTGGTGGGTCCTTGCAATACCTGTCCAGTATGATTTCAAAATGGTTTTGGCTTAGTGATGCTGGGTGCCTCCCACTGTCCTTTCTGGGTGGGGCTGTTTATTGCAATTATTCTACCCCTTTTCTACCATTGTCTGTTGAGTGTATGAGTTGCACATAGCTTGTCTTTTTAGTTCATAGGTTTCAAGCAAAAGAAGCCAAATCTAGAGAAAGACTATAGGTACTTTGAAAAAGTCCCAGGATTTGAGTCTTATACTGAAATTACATGAGATTTTTATATCTTTTTTTTCAGGGGAGAATGAATGTATTTTAAGGGCACAAGGGAAAGAAATGCATATTTATGACCCAGAGAATGATCTGAGGTAGATTGTATATTTTCTTAATTATCTAGTGAATTATACATTCTGCTCCTTTCAATTCAGGCTTAGTCACATGACTTGCTTTAGGTGCCATCCTGTGAATGCGCTGTGGTTCTTTTTTCCTGCTGCCATAAGAAGAGCATATCCCAGTCTGGAAATGAAGAAGACAGGGAGCAGAGATGTAATCAGTCCTCATCTGACATGTAACATGAGCAAGAAATAAACTTTTGTGGTTGCAAGCTGTTGCTATTTTGGGGCTACGTATTACTACGGCACAGCATAATGCAGCGAAAACACGTTATTCCCAGCACTACCTATAGCAGAGCCAAAGCCAGAGGCAGGGCTACCGATTGCCTGTTACAGCATCCTTTTCATGGCATCTCGGTCCTTTCCATGGTTAAAAGCATGTTTGAATGTTTCAAGGATGGTCATAAGTTTTCAAAACACTGTGGCTAGGACACACGTAAGTATTATAATATTAAGATATTTGCATAGTCCATCAAACTACACTCAGGGCACATCTACATAGTCAAGTGAAATAGAAAATGGGAAGCAATTGCCTAACTAATTTAACTTCTGATATCCCTTGCTTCAGTTATCTAGATATTTAAAGGAAGAGATTTTTAAAAATTATTCATTTTTACTCTCTTGGGTTTCAAGCTTACTTAGGTATAGACTTAATCTTCAAATTTCCAGATTTCCACTAAAGACAGTTTGAAGTAAGATAACTCTTGGAGTGGAACACTAGATGGATAATGATCTCTTTCTTTTCTCACCTGAGAAAAATATTCCAATGAAATCCTGACTAAATTAACTAGAAATCCTCACGCAAGGGTCCAAAGCCACAAAAAAAATCACTTCATGGTACAATCTTGAGTTATCACACATCACTGCCAAATGCTAAAAGTAATACTCACAGCAAGACCATATTTTAGTGTCTGACTTGGAGATACCACTTAATCACTTTTATCTCACATTTGGATTGTCTTGTTTTATGGAATTGCCTTAACTACTCTTTTCTCTGTGAGCTGAGCAGCCTGATGTACCACTTTTTGTGTTCTGAGGCAACTGCAATTTAAATGTATTCAACCTCACTGTCTTTTATTAAGGCGGAAGGTTTGTGCTCCATAGCTGAATGCGAAAGCTGTTTGGGATGAAATTCTGTCTTTATAATAAACCCTTCTATGGAGAAGTTGCTATTTGCCTCATAGAGTGTTTTATTGCAGGAAAAATATAGTCACATATATTAGCTTTATTTTCTATCATTCCTATCCTATTCTTTTATTTTAATGTCCACCTCTTCAAAGGTACTTTTCTTTCTGTTTACTTCTTCATGTTTTAAAATAAAATTGTAGCAAAATCTGTTCAAGATCCCTGGATGTCAAGAGAACATAGATTTTATGAACTGCTTTTTGAATGAGAAAAAGAAAAAGAAAAAGGAAATAAAAGAAAAATATGCCGTATCTTAAAAACAGAAGAAATTTGCTCTTGATGTTTAATTTTTTTAAGATTACGGCCTGTATGGTGATGGTGAAAGTGATGATCACTGAGCTTTAAGAAATCCAAGTCTTGGTCGGGCGCGGTGGCTCACGCCTGTCATCCTAGCACTCTGGGAGGCCGAGGTGGGTGGATCGCTCAAGGTCAGGAGTTTGAGACCAGCCTGAGCAAGACGAGACCCCGTCTCTACTAAAGATAGAAAGGAAATAGCTGGACAGCTAAAAAGATATAGAAAAAATTAGCCGGGCATGGTGGCGCATGCCTGTAGTCCCAGCTACTCGGGAGGCTGAGGCAGTAGGATCACTTGAGCCCAGGAGTTTGAGGTTGCTGTGAGCTAGGCTGACGCCACGGCACTCACTCTAGCCAGGGGAACAGAGTGAAACTCTGTCTCAAAAAAAAAAAAAAAAAGAAAGAAACCACTTTTGGAATAGGCATTATTTAGTCTAAACAAGGGGCTTCTCCAGTGTGTTTACAGAGACAGATCATCTTCAGGAATATCAGAGGTGCTGCTGCCAAAACTGCTTAAAAATTCAGAACATAAAGAAAATGTAACTACTTTCTACGTGCAAGGCAATGTTTAACATTCCAAATGCTCAAATGCTGCTGGGAGTACACTGCTAATTTTTTATTTTTTTTAAGAGTTCAGCGACTCTTGTTGGGAATCTCTCAAATAACCTTTCCCTGGTTCCATTTTTATTTTGTTTTTCTCAGCCTTTGAATCATAAGCCACCCAGTATGAAATGCAGGATTTTTTTGTAAAACATTTTAAAGGAAATAACCCATTCTGAACATTTCTCAAGAAAATGACCTCTTACTTACAGAGTTGCCAAGGCATTTGTGTTAAAGACGTGTTCTTTTCTTCTAGAGGCAATTTAGTATATTTTGATTTATGCCCTTGACATGTTTTAAAGGTTAAAAAATGCTCAATGTATTTCTGCTTCTAAAGTTAAAAGACTCACTTCCTCCGATACGGCTGCTTGATGTTCAATACTCTTAAATATAATTAGAAAGCAGGAATCAGTGAAGGAACAAATTCAGTTTTTGCATTAAGTGTAATATGCAGAGCTGTTGCTGGTACAAATACAATATTGCTTGGGGAAATTGTGGCAGTTTTAGGGGACAGAGTGAAGTGACGGTGGGAAGTGCTTGAAAAGTGAAGTCATTTCTCTTCTGACTCTCTCCCTGTGGGACTGAGTGCCTTGTTTGACACCCAGGAGATGTATAATAAGGATGCAACCTCTAAGCTCTGGCTTTATCAGGAATTTTCACTGTTTGCTTGTACAAATGAGAGCTAAAGCTGGAAGAACAAAGAACCTTAAGTGAGAGCACTGCTCTTGGATTTTAGTTTGCTGAAATTTTGGAAATAAATGATAAGTTTGATTTAACTAACGTTGTTGAAGCTGTGCCTTGGGTTTGGCTGACTCTGGGTTCCCTCGTGAGGGTGTGGTGAGGTAGAAGGGAAGAGCACTAAATCACGCCCTGTCCCTTCAGCCTGATCCGTCTGAGGGAAGCTGAGCTGCCTTTTGTTGTTGTTTTTCTCTCTCTGGCCCTTCCTTTTCCACTCTGTACAATGAAGATTTAGGACTAGGTGTTCTTAGGCTGACTTTTTGTTACATTTCTCGGTTTATTTTATTTTTTTTTAATTCAGTATATCCTTTCAGTTCTCTTGATCACTAGAACTTTCCTGATGTCCTGCCCTCTCACACTGGGAAAATCATCTAGCAAATAGGAATTTCCAAAGGTATTTATTTTCTGTCATTTTTGTTTATGCTATTTTTAATTCCACTTTTAATATCATAAAAATTTTTCATTATTGATTTATGTCAACATTAATTCAGATTTACCTACATTTTTATTACTTCTTTGATCTTCATTCTTTCTTGTATTTCAAGCTTTTCATCTGTGATCATTTTTCTTTTGTCTGACATTCACGCTTCTTCACAATTTCCTTTGCCTAGACTCTGCTACGAGTTTTAATTTGCCTGAATATGTTTTCAATTTGCCTCATTTTTGAAAAATATTTTTGGATGTAGTAATCTTGATTGGTAGTTTTCTTTTAGGACACTTTAAGAGATTCCACTACCTACTGTTTTCCATTGTTGTTCTTGATGGGTCATCTGTCACTTACTAATACAAATGCTGTTTCTTTGAAGATAATGCCATTTTTCTCCAGCTGTTTTTTTTCTCTCTCTCTCTCCACCCCCTCCATTTTAATCTGCATTTTCACAGTAATGTGTTTAGATGTATGTTTCTTTTTATTTATATTTATCGAATTTCATTGGATTTCTTGAATTTGTGGATAGGTATTTGTCATCAATTCCAAACAATGTGAGCTCCTATTTCTTCAATTATTTCTCTGCTCTGGTTTCTTCTCTCTATTTCTAAAAATATGATTACTTGTCTGATAGAAAATTTTCTTTCTATTCATGTTTCTTAATATTTTGTCATATTTTCTATCTTTTTGTCTCTGTGATCCATTCTGGTTAATTAATCCTGATTTGCATTTTAGTTGTCCAGTTCTCTCCTTAACTGGGATGATCTGCCATTATTTAATTAATGTGAATTGGCCTGTAAATATTCATGAGATTTTTTTTTTTTTTTACATATTTTAGAGTTTTATTTTTTATTTAGATATGCTCAATGCTCTCCCTTACAAAGGGAAATAACTATTTAGGGAGAATTTACTTCTGGGTCAAACTTTTATTGAAGTGGAAGGCTTTGGGATCCCAGCTTTATGGGTGTTGGTATTGTTCTACTAGGCATCATTTCTTTGGCAGGGCTAGGGCTTTGTTCTTTGTGACAAAAACTAAGATTCAGATTTGCCATGTTTGACAAAAGTCCTCAGGGCAAAGCAATGTCATGATTCCACTTACCTCTCTTGGTTCTTGCTTTCTCTTAGGTTTTAGTCTTTTTTAGATATTGTCTGTTCTCACACTTCAAAGAATATATACATATATTAAATGTGTATGTATACATATACATATACATATGGTATAATACTAGTTTTTGGTTTCTTATTATGTCTCTCACTTTAGTTGTTTTCAGCAGAAGGTGAGCAAAAATATCTAGCCCATCGTATTTCCAAAATAATTTTTCTCTTATTTGTGTTTTGTGATTGTACTCTATGCTGAAGCTCCTCCTGTCTCACTAGCCTAACTTTATCCATTTCCACTCTGGGCTCCACTTCCTATTTCTGGCTCCAATGTTCTGTCCTCAGACCACATCCCACTTCTCTATCTGCCTCTGCTTCCCAGGGAATTTTATCTAATCCCAGGGTTTTAAATACTATTCATATGCTAATAACTTCCAAATTCGTATTTACAGTTTAGACTCTCACTGATCCTCAACTGTATTTCTAACCATCTACTAAACAATTTCATTTGGATATTTAGTAGTTTTCTCAAGTTTAAAATGTTTAAAACAGAACACCGAATTTATTCTAATTTTGTTTCTTCCCTCAAATTTCCCATTTCTGAAAAGAGTGGTACCATTTTCTACAGTTGCTTAGCCCTAAGACCTATGAGTTAGCCTTGATTGTGATCTTCCTCTTACACATACCACTTCTATACCCATCAACAAATCTCCTTTTTTCACTTCTCAGATATACAGATGCTCACCAACATTTAAGGAGTTACATTCTGATAAAACTATTAGAAGTTGAAAATATTGTAAGTCAAAAATGCATTTATTACCCCAATAAGCTCATTGTAAAGATGAATAATTGTAAGTCAAACCAGAACCATTGTAAATCCAGATGCTCCTTGACTTACTATGAGACTACTTCCTGATAAATCCACAATAAAGTTGAAACACTGTTAAGTCAAACTACCATGAGTCAGTGATTGTCTGTATCTAAAATCTTGTCAAATTTTATTACACCTATGCCTAACACCTTGGTCCAAATCATTGTGATCTCCAGTGTGAACTCTGCAATGGCCTTCCCATTTATTTCTTTGCTGCTTCATGTCCTCACCTATCATTGCTATTTTTTCTACAAGAGCACTTAGAACCGGAACCAGACAAGGCTGCCCACTATCTCCACTTCTATTCAACATAGTGCTCGAAATCCTCTCCACAGCAATTAGGCAAGAGAGGGATATTAAGGGTGTCCAAATGGGGACAGACGAGATCAAACTCTCGCTCTTTGCCGATGATATGATATTATATCTAGAAAACACCAAAGACTCATCTAAGAGACTCCTAGAACTGATAAACGAATTCAGCAAAGTCTCAGGCTACAAAATCAACACACACAAATTTGAGGCATTCATATATGCCAACAACAGTCAAGCAGAAGATCAAATCAAAAAGGCAATTCCTTTTACAATAGCCTCAAAGAAAATTAAATATCTAGGAATATATTTAACGAAAGATGTAAGAGACTTATACAGGGAGAACTACGAAACACTAAAATAAGAAATTGTAGAAGATGTAAACAGATGGAAAAACCTACCTTGCTCATGGATTGGTAGAATCAATATCGTTAAAATGTCCATACTACCTAAAGTGATCTACAGAATTAATGCAATCCCTATCAAAATCCCATTATCATTCTCCACAGATCTGGAAAAAATAATTCTACGCTTTGTATGGAACCAGAAAAGACCTCGTATAGCCAAAGCAATCTTAAGTAAAAAAACAAACTGGGAGGTATCAGTTTACCTGACTTTAAGCTGTACTACCAGGCTGTAGTGATTAAAACAGCTTGGTACTGGCACAAAAATAGAGACATTGACCTCTGGAACAGGTCTGAGAATCCAGAGATGAAACCATCTGCATGTGGTAATCTAATCTTTGACAAAGCTGACAAAAACATACACTGGGGAAAAGAATCTCTTTTCAATAAGTGGTGCTGGGAAAACTGGATAGCTACATGCAGAAGACTGAAACTAGACCCTTACCTCTCACCTCTCACAAAAATCAGTTCAAGGTGGATAACAGACTTAAACCTAAGGCACGAAACCTTAAGAATTCTAAATGAAGATGTTGGGAAGACCCTTTCAGACATCGGCCTAGGTAAGGAATTCTTGAAGAAGACCCCCAAAGCAATCGCCGCAGCAACAAAAATAAATAAGTGGGATCTAATCAAATTAAAAAGCTTCTGCACTGCCAAGGAAACTATCATTAGAGTGAATAGACAGCCCACAGAATGGGAAAAAATATTTGCTCTCTACACATCTGATAAAGGGCTGATAACCAGAATCTATCTAGAACTCAAAAAAATCAACAAGAAAAAATCAAACAACCCCATCAACAAATGGGCAAGCAAAATGAACAGAAACTTTTCAAAAGAAGACAGAATAATTGCCAGCAAACATATAAAAAAATGCTCAACATCTCTAATCATTAGAGAAATGCAAATCAAAACCACAATGAGGTATCACCTAACCCCAGTGAGATTGGCCTCTATCAAAAAAACACAAAACAACAAATGTTGGTGAGGATGTGGAGAGACAGGAACACTTCTACACTGCTGGTGGGACTGTAAGTTAGTGCAACCTCTGTGGAAAAGAATTTGGAGATACCTCAAAGAGCTAAAAATAGAAATACCATTCAATCCAGCAATAGCACTATTAGGCATCTACCCAAAAGAGCAAAAGACATTCTAGTAATAAAGACATCTGCACCCGAATGTTTATGGCAGCACAATTCACTATTGCAAGAATGTGGAAACAACCCAAGTGCCCGTCAATCCATGAGTGGATTATCAAAATTTGGTATATGTTCACAATGGAATATTACTCAATCATAAGAAATGACAGTGATCTAGCACCTCTTACACTTTCCTGGATTAAACTTAAGCCCATTATCCAAAGTGGAGCACCACAAGAGCAGCAGAACGGGACCCATTTGTACTCACCATCAAATTGGTATTAACTATTCAACACATAAATGCACATATCAGAACAACATCTAGTGGATGCTGGGGAAGGGGGAGGGCGGTGGGAGGAGGGGGGAAGAGGGAGGAGGGGAGGGGTATTTGTATACACAAGGAGGGCAATGCGCACTACCCGAAGGATGGACATATTTGAAACACGGACTTCGGTGCGGGGGGGAACCAAGGGCAACACACGAAACCTAAACATATGTACACCCATAATTTGCTGAAATAAAAAAAAAAAAAAAAAAAAAGAGCCAGAGTGACCTTTAATAATACAAAGTAGATTGTGTCTCTTTCTTATTCATAACCTTAAATGGCTTCCCATGTCACACAGAAAAAAAAAATCCTTTTGTCTATAAGAATATGCCAATTTGACCACTTAATATCTTTCAAAACCCTGACCAGGTTTATGTAATTTCTCTGCTCCTATTTTTATTTATTTGTTTATTTATTGGGGGTAAAGCAGTTGTAATAATAGCGTCTACTTGGGGAGGGTGCACGATTAAATCAACTTATAAATTTAAAGCAATTAAAAAGTCCCCTGAATATATTAAATTTTCTATTAATATAAGACATTATTATCTCAAAAGATATAGTTTGTTTACTTATTTATTTTCTGTATACTCCACTAAGATGTAGGTCCCAAGAGAGCAAGAGCTCAAATTGTTATATTTCTCATTGTCCTCCATTGTCAGGTGCATTGCATAGCAAATTAGAAGTGCTCATTCAAGACTGAATGCCTAAATGATTTTACTCATCCACTCACTCATTTTTTCATTCCACACATGTTGAATGAATGTCCACTGTGGATCAGATACTGTGATAGCCTTTAGGACTAGAAAGATAAATAAGTTTCCATCTCTGAACTCACAAGGCTAGGTCTTTCTTGGAAAGACACCTAAGCCAAGATCTAATTGAAGTACAATGTGGTAAGTGCTATATTAGGAGAAATCACTGATAAATCCTGGGGACTAGTGATATGGAACACCATCTGGAGATACACTTTTGAATAGGAGACTTTTAGAAAACACTTTATATTACTAACTTATAAGCTTGACCCAACATTTTCACTTCTGGAAGTGATCTTGAATGGGTTAGAGTGAGATAACTTGGTTATCCCGATCTCCTAGATCTTATCAAATCTTATTAAAGGCAGGGAAGGTGAATTTGTGAATCAACAGGCATAAAACTATTCCACTGAAACTAATGAGCTGGAAAAAATAGCCTGGAACAAAAACAAACAAACAAACAAAAAACCCTGCTATATTGAGAGTGGCTGCATTGCCCTCTACAAAATAATGATCATAGATGGGCATTACTTCAGGTTATGATAAAGGTACTTTCAGTTAAGCAGAGACAGAGCTATACCCTTGAGAGAGTTTTTCTTTAAGGGAAGAGCATGTTACTGAACTTCCAACAGAAGGATCTTGAAAAATATTTTAAGTAAGAAGAAGAGGATAGACATCATAATGCACAAAAATAAAGCAGAATTTTGAATAAAAGTCAGGATTTTCCAGAGAGACAAAACCAATAAAATAGATAGATAGATAGACAGATAGATGAAAGGAAATTTATTAGGGGAATTGGCCCATGTGATTATGATGGCTGAAAAGTCCCACAGTAGACCATATGCAAGCTTGAGACCCTGGGACGCCAGTAGTATTACTCAGCACAAGTCCAGAAGCTTCAGAACCAGGGAAGTCAATGGTGTAATTCTCAGTCTCATGCTGAAAGCTCGAGAACTCAGAGGACCGCTGATAGTAAGTCCTAGAGTCCAAAGGCCAGAGAGCCTGGAGTTCTGATGTCTAAGGTCAGAAGAAGAAGACTGTGCCAGCTCCAGCAGAGAGAGAAAATTGTCTTTTCTCTGCTTTTTTGTTCTATATGGGTCCCCAGATTATTGGATGGTGCCCGCCCACATTGAGAGCAGATCTTCCCCACTCAGCCCAATGACTCACACCAATTTCCTCTAGAAACACCCTCACAGACACAGTCAGAAATACTGTTATACCAGTTCTCTAGTTATCCCATAATCCAGTCATGTTGACACCTAAAATGAATCATCACAAGTTCACCCCTTGTCAACTTGGCACCAATGCTCATCTTCTTTGACCATTCTTAATCTCCAAATAAGGACAATAACAAGGTCATTGTTCCACCTAACATGACACAATTATTTTACAAACAACCAAAAAGTCACTAATCCCTTCTCCAGTAGAGGAAGTAAAGTACTTGAATGATGTTTACGCTTCTCCTGATATCCCATAACTTAAATTCTATAATGTAAAATCAATAATACTTAAATACTGGTATAAAATATATATACACATATATAATATATACCTTATAGTACATGTTAAAGGAATATAAGAGAGGAACAAACACAAACACACTTGTTTAATATATGTATATATACACACAAACATATTCTTAGCAAAATAAGAAGGAAATATTCATGACAATTACTGTCTTCATTTCTGTAGTTGGTCATGTAGTTACAGCCAATAATTACAGCTATTTTCTTCTAATACCTATTCCATATTCCCTTTGCCTTCAGCAAGGATCTCAGCTGGTCATAGTTTTTTACCTAGTAGGGTGACTCAAAGTTTCATTCCTGAAGGGTGTGGGCCATTTGCAGCCCTGACTACATTGGTAATTTTCCATTAACCTTAATTACAGGGCATGGTAATACTAAGAGAAGACCCAAAGGATATCCTATATTTCCGATGTACTCTTTTTTACTTTTATTGTAGGAGTCCAGTTTCACCTTGGTAGTCTGAATCAATTGTCCCAGACAAAACCATTATTTCCTTCTTAGCCTGTAGACTCAAAGGCATGAGGAGCCCAAAATGGATGGCAGTCTTAACCTCCAGCTCAGTGGAATCATTGTTGTGTCTCCTGGTGGCAGCATTTCTCCCTCTGGAACTAAGATCTCTAGGCCAGCAGAACATAGAGTTGTGGGAACAGGAAGCAAAAATTTTGGTAGTGGGTCACTAAGGGTAATCGTGAGTGGTACCACTCCCATTTCCACTCCTTGATTCCTAGACTCATAAATCCTGACTGTGGAAGAAACAGTGCCATTTATTGGCTACCAATTCAGAGCATATACAGTTTTCTAGACAACTTTTCCCCAGACCTGCAAAGTATTTTCACCTAGCTGGCACTGTAACTGCAACTTCCAAAGGCCATGCCACTGTTCTATCAAGCCAGCTGCTTCAGGATAATGGGAAACATGATTAGACCAGTGAATTCCATGAACATGAACCCACTGCCACATTGTTTTGGCTGTGAACTGAATTTCTTGGTCAGAAACAATGCTGTGTGGGATACCACGATGATGGATAAGGCATTCTGTGAGTTCATGGATGGTTGTTTTGACAGAAGCATTGAATACAGGGAAGGCAAATCCATATTCAGAGTAAGTGTCTATTCCAGTAAGAACAAAATGCTGCCTCTTCAATGATGGTAGTTGTCCAATGTCATCAACTCACCCCCAGGTAGCTGGCTGATCATCTCTGGGAATGGTGCCATATTGGGAGATCAGTGTTGGTGTCTTCTGCTGGCAGATTGTACACTAAGCAGTGGGCATAGCCAGGTCAGCCTAGATGAGTAGAAATTCATGTTGCTAAGCCCATGCTTTCATCCCTGCTACCACAACAACTTAGTTCATGAGTCCATAGGACAATGACAGGGGTGGCAGGGGAAAGAGGCCAATTTGTGTCCACAAAAGAGGTTATCCTATCCATTTCATTATTAAAGTCCTCCTCTGCTGAGGTCACCCTTTGGTGGATATTCACATGGGACACAAATATCTTCACAACCTTTGCCCACTTGGAGGGGTCTATTTACATACCTCTTTCTCAATTTTTTTGGTCACCGATTTTCCAATCACGTTCCTTCCAAGTCCCTGGCCATCTGGCCAAATCATTGGCTATAGCCCATGAATTGGTATATAATTGCACATCTGACCATTTCACCTTCCAAGCAAGGTGCACAACCAAGTGCACCACCTGATGTTCTTTCCATTGGGAAGATTTTCCTTCACTACTGTCCTTCAGGGATGTCCCAGAAAGGGGATGTGGAGCTGCAGCTGCCCACTAGCAGGTAGTGCCTACATACCATGCAGAATGATATGTAAACCTGGTCCTAGTGTTTTCCTGTCCACTGGTTATGTGGTACTTTCCATGAGGCCATAGGTGCAGTCTGGGAGAGAGAAGGTAGTGTAGCAGGAGTAGAAACCATGGACATTTGGGCCATTTCCTCACGTAACTTACTTGTGCCTTCAGGGCCTGCTCCATCCCAATCATGTATATGCTACTTCCATTTGATGATGGAATGTTGCTGTGCATGCCAACCTTTATTTCCTGGTGGGTCAGATAATATCCAGTTTATCATAAACAGCTCAGGTCACATGGTAACTTGGCATCCCATGGTCAATTATTCAGCTTCTACTAGGGCCCAGTAGCAGGCCAAGAGCTGTTTCTCAAAAGGAAAATAGTTATCTGTGGAGGATGGCAGGGCCTTGCTCCAAAATCCAAAGGGTCTTCCCTGAGATTCACCCATACAAGTCTTTCAAAATCTCCAAACAGCATCCCTCTCTGCCACTAACACCTCAGGTACCATTGGATCTTCTGGATCACATAGCTCAAGTGACAGAGCAGCTTGTGCAGCAGCCCGGACCTGTTGTAGAGCCTTCTCTTGTTCTGGGCTCCGTGCAGAACTAGCAGCTTTTCCAGACACCAGGTAGATGGGCCAGAGTAACACACACAAGTGAGGAAAGTGTTGCCTCCCACTAGGTGTTGTGCCTTTTTTTTGGCTGAAGGAAGAGCCAGATGCAAAACTTAACTTTCGCCTTAGAAGGGATATCTTGACATGCCTCACACCAGTGGACCCCTAGAAATTTCACTGAGGTAAAAGGGCTCTGAATTTTAGTCAGATTTGTTTCCAACCTTCTGACATGCAAATGTCTTATCAGGAAGTCAGAGTAGTTGCTACCTGATGCTCACTAGGTCCAATCAGCACAATGTCATCAATGTAATGGACCAGTGTGAAGTCTTGTGGAAGGGAAAGGTAATCAAGATTCCTGTGAACTAAATTGTGACACAGGGCTGGATATTTGATGTCCCCAAGGTGAGACAGTGAAGGTATATTGCTGGCCTTGCCAGCTGAAAGCAAACTGCTTCTCGTGGGCCTTATGGACACATATGGAGAAAAAGGCATTTTCCAGGTACCTGCTACATACGGGTACTAGGAGATGTGTTAACTTTTTCAAGCAACAAAACCACATCTGGTTCAGAAAGTACAATTAGAGTCACTACTTGGTTAAGCTTAGAATCCATTATCATTCTCCAAGACCTCTTTTTTTCTGCACAGGCCAAATAAAAGAGTTTATTAGGGATGTGATGGAAATAACCACCCCTGCATCTTTCATTTCCTTGATGGTGGCACTAATCTTTTCAGTTCTTTCAGTGATGCAATATTTTTTTTGATTTACTGTTTTCCTAGGTAGACGCAGTACTAATGGCTTCCATTTGGCTTTTCCCACCATAATAGCCCTCACTCCACAGGTTAGGGAACCAATGTGGGGTTCTGCCAGATGCTAAGTATGTCTATTCCAATTATGCATCTTGGAACTAGGGAAATTACCACAGGACAGATTTGGGGACCTCCTAGGCCCCCTGTGAGTTGAATGTGAGCTAAAACTCCATTGTTCTCCTGACTTCCATAAGCCCCTACTCTGGATGGCTATGGTAATGTTTCTGGTCTCTTGGAGTCAATGTCAGCTCAGAACCAGTGTCCAGCAGTCTCCAAAAGGTCTTATTTTTTCCTTTTCCCCAACACACAGTTACCCTGGTAAAAGGCCATACATCCCTCTGGGGAAGGACAGGAGAAAGATTAGCAGTATAAATTTTCAGTGGTGTACCAGGGTCTTTCCTGGAGGGGACCAGACCTCCTGTTCATTCAAGGGTTTTGGAATCTGTAAACTGCCTCAGGTTGGGAATCGAGTGAAGGGCCATGATTCTATGGTTTTAAAATTCGAGTTAGACTTTTCTTTACTTGACTTGAAAGTTTTCTGCTTATACAGATCAAGTAAAAATTTAGTAGGCTTATAGTCTATTTCCATTCTAGGAATGCCATGATTAACTAGCCAATGCTGTGGTTTACATGAGTCAGGCTATTCTGACTGGTGTTTGCCTCTGCTTTCCATTATAGTAACTGCACCCATCTTGTCTTTGATGAATGAGTACTGCCACTTGATTCCTGCCTTGGCCCCCAGGATCCAATTATTTCCACTGCATTTAAGTTTTCAAATTGAGTGACTATAGTTCCCACTGTAAGGTCTGGCCTACAGAGAAGAGAAATCATATAGCTCTTCAGAAATACTGAGGCTCCCCTCACACATCTATTTCTCAAAGTATTGGTGAAATCACCCAATGTGGGTGATTAGGTTTTAAGTGACAAATCCAATCTCCTTAAACCTTTGAATCCCTTTCTTTACATTAAACCAAGGGAGATCAGGCATCTCCAAGTCACTCATGGTAGGGCCATCTTTTGATCCATGTTTCAGCCAACCAACCAACCAAACTGTTAGCACCTTTCCTAACTCTCCAAGCTGCAACAGTAAATGCAGATTTGTGAGCCCATATCAATAAACTGGGCCTGATCCAACTGTTCCTTTCACTATTATCTCACACCCTTAGTATCTGTTCCCACACAGGGTCCCTGGGTCTCTGCTTAGATAAATAAATTAGAAAACTCAAGTTGTTCTTTTGGAGTATAGCATACCTCTTTACAGGTTACATTTTTACCTTACCTTTTGGGGCCTGCTGGGACTTGTGTTTCATTATAGGTCTAGAAGCAAGGAGGGATGGTGGGCGTGAGTGGGTGGGATAATCAGCATAGTCTTGATAGGCAGCTGGTGGGTTGGGGATCATTATCATTTTCTCAGGCAGAGTTGGAAAGTCTGATGCCACTGTAGCTAAAGGTGCTGCTACCACCACTGGGAGTGAGGATGGAGAGGTCACCTCTGCTGGCAAACGAGACTCATCAGAATTTAGGAGCTCAATGTCCCCAGCCTCATCAGGGTCTTTCCACATGAATCCCCATCCTCACTTTTTTTTTCCCAGCCAATGCCTTCACTTTGAGAGTAGACACCTGGAGAGCCTGAGAATTAAACTTTTGTTGCAATTAGCCAATTGTAAGATGAGGGATTGTGTTTGATTTTCAGCATTTTCCATGCTACGGCTACAGGAGGGAAGATTCTGACTCAGGGCACACTTAGAAACTCTTAGGACATCCATGTGGGGCTGGAGCCCAGAATTTGAATTCCTGAGCTCATCCCTTTCTTTCATTACTCTGTTCAGTGATATTAGAAGAAAACAACCAGAGTCATTATATTCCTTTGTTTTCCACAAATGTTCAAAAGAGTACAGAGTTACCAAGTTCCTTTCCTCTTATATGTGGTTTATAGGAATATTAAATGTGTATATTTTGCACATCTCTACAAAAATTCTATGCCATAGACTATCAGTGCTCTCTGTACTATGAAAAGTAGAGTCCTTGGCATTTTTAGGTCTAATCAGAATAGAGACAGTTCTAGAAGTTCCAAAATCAATTTAAAAAACTCATCCTTAAAATTCTGTTACTCTAGAACCATTCCTGGTATCAGGCTTCTCCAGAGAGACAGAAGCAATAGGATAGATAGATAGATAGATAGATAGATAGATAGAGATATGAGAGTGGATTTATTAGAGGAATTGGCTCATGTGATTATGGTGGGTGAGAAATTCCATGACAGGCCATTTGTAAGCTGGAGCCCCTTGGATACAGGTAGCATGGCTCAGTCCAAGTCAGAAAGCCTTAGAGTCAGGGAAGCTGATGGTGTAATTTTAGGCCATGGCCAAAGGTCTGAGAATCTAGGGGGCTACTTGTGTAAGGCCCAGAGTCCAAAGGCCAGAGAGCCTGGTGTTCTGAAGTCTAAGAGTAGGAGAAGAAGAGCATCCTGGATGCAGGAGAGAGAGAAGGAGGAAATTGCCTTTTCTCTGCTTTTTTATTCTATTGGGGCCCTCACTTGGATCTTCCCCACTCAGTCTGATTCACATACCAATCTCCTCTAGAAACACCCTCACAGACACACTCAGAAAGACTGCTTTACCAGTTCTCTAGGTATTCGTTAATCCAGTCAAGTTGACACATAAAATTAGCCATCACACTTCTCTACTTCGTAGCTGTGTGATCTTGGGTAAGAGATTCAACCTCTCTGAGTATCCCCCTTTAAAATGGGGATAATAATATCCACAGATTTGGCATGAGCATTGGAAACAATGTACATAAAATACTTGGTATATAGTGAGACTTCATAGTAATTATTATTCATTTTTATTATGAAATAAATAGGCATTATAAGTATGTAAATTAACTTTCATATTAATATGCAAATTCACAATTATTTACTTGCAACTCTTTCTTTGCTACTATTTTTATTATTGTTGATAATTTATGCCTCACATGCTAGCAGCTTTGGCTCTCTTAACAATCAGAAGCTTAGGTATAGCCATGGTAGGAGCCCTGCTTTGTTTATCTTCAGGCTAATAAATTACTGCCTTACGTGATTTTGTGTGAATGGATTTCGGAAGTCACAGAAAAATTTCATCAATTGCCAAATGCTATCGTGTAGTTTGAAATACTTTCATGAGGCCAATAACCACCCCTATGCCCCTGCCCCATTAAAGACACGGCTTAGATACTACATCCTTCTTGGAACTCTTTTTCTATTCTCCTTCTCCATTTTACACCCCTTCACACCCTCCAGACAAAATTAATCTCTTTCCTCTCTATGTAATACGACCACATTGCTTACATTTACCATTATTTGTGAAAACTAAAATGTCCTTTGTTGTAAGATGCCTGTAGCTGTTGAAGGTAGTACAATGTGAAAAAGTGTAAAATTGGTGAATTAGAATAAATTCCAAATTAGGTTGCCAGGTCTTTGAAGGCAGAAACTATATTTAAAGGACCTGGCAAAACTCTGGGTTCATTGGACATAAATAACTCATTTTAGAATATTTCCTATGGGCTGATTTAGATATCTGGGATTGGAAGAGGATGGAGAAATCTTGAAGACATTTGGGATTATGAGGTTAGTGCCTGCCGAGAATAAAAAGAGAAGGATCATAACAGAAGACAAACATCACCAATACCTGGCTGTAATGAAAACCTTTCTTACTTAGCGCAGTAATTAATTTTGTAACATCTTCAGGAAATATAATTTTCCATAGCCCCCCAAATAACTTGTTGGTATATTTCACGTACATAAAAATGTGGTTTTAGATGGAAGTATTCCAATGCATTTAAGACCCAAATGCAAGACAGCCTATGATTGTGCCAATGAATTCATTTTGTAAATAGATGCTTATAGCAAATTATAAGTAATTATAAAGTAGTTATGTAAATTATTAAGTGACAATAAGTTAATATGGCATGTATTTATAAGGAGTGAATTATTGTTCTCGAGCTTTTTGCAATTTCATTATTAATGAACAAAAGTTATATTAGAATTTGGGAAAAAAGCTTTAGCAACCCAACCCTGAGGATATTAGAAACAAGTAAGAAATGTTAACCTGCAAGTCATTTGTGTTACAATATGGTATTTTCCTGATTTATTAACCTTTTAGAAAAGGTAAATTAGATTAGTTCAGCACAGCTTGTTCTCCACAAGGCCACGCTGGTGCCTAGTGATAACTGTTTTTCTTGGCAGAAATCTGGCAGGGATTATCTGCCACCACATTAAACTGCCCCTCCAACCCCTAAAGTGACTTTTTCTCAACTATGAAAACCAAGACCACAATTACCCATCTACGGGCCACTGATAGGTCTCATTATTTCATCATTTCTCAAAGTTAGCTAATATTTGTGTTATGATCAGTTTTTTTATGTTATTTTAATGTTCTGGGATAATACCTGTATTCTTTTTTTTATTTATTTCAGGATATTAAAAGAGTACAAACATTTTTGTTACATTTTATGTCTTTGCCTCACCCAAGCGAAGATCAGAGGCATGTGCTTCCCGCTACAATGCTCACTGTGTCCATTAGTTGTGAGTTTACTCCCCAACCCCCCTAATCCCTGGAGAATATTACTACCATGTGAGCACCATAGTGTTAATCAGTTAGTACCAATTTAGTTAATCAGTTAGTACGGTGAGTACATGTGGAGCCCATTCTTCCTATCTTGTGATACCTCACTTCGGATAATGGGCTCAAACTCTATCCAGGAAAATATAAGAGGTGCTAGATCACTGTGGTTTCTTATAGTTGAGTAATATTCCATTGTATTCATATACCAAATTTTAATAATCCACTCATGAATTGACAGGTACTTGGGTTGTTTCCACATCCTTGCAATAGTGAATTGTGCTGCCATAAACATTCGGGTGCAGATGTCTTTATTACAGAATATCTTTTGCTCTTTTGGGTAGATGCCTAATAGTGCTATTGCTGGATTGAATGGTATTTCTATTTTTAGCTCTTTGAGGTATCTCCAAATTCTTTTCCACAGAGGTTGCACTAATTTGCAGTCCCACCAGCAGTGTACGAGTGTTCCTGTCTCTCCACATCCTTGCCAGCATTTGTTGTTTTGGGATTTTTTGATGGAGGCCAGTCTCACTGGGGTTAGGTGATATCTCATTGTGGTTTTGATTTGCATTTCTCTAATGATTAGAGATGTTGAGCTTTTTAAAATATGTTTGCTGGCCATTATTCTGTCTTCTTTTTAAAAGTTTCTGTTGATTTCCTTTGAATACTTGTATTCTTTTAAAGAAACTAGCTGCTTTCATTCAAGTTAAACTTGACAAACTTTGCAAGTTTTTAATCTGGCATTTGAGGCCTCTCTACCACTCATAACTGAATTTGATACACCTTACTTATCTTTAACCATGATTCCTAAGTCTCAAGGGGTTTCCCCTAAAAGAGATGCACAGAAATCAACTACACTATTAGCATTGTTTGCTAAAGCCCTCTACAAGCTCTCTGAAAATTATGCCCCGAGTCAGGGAAATGCACATAACTAGGAAACTTGTTTTAATTAAATGGAAATCTATGTGATAACAAAGTGAAAATGTTAAGGAACTCTAGCCAAAACCAGATTGATCATAGTTTCCCTACATCCATTTTCTTTTCTCTCTTCTGTATCTGTGATTATGCAAAACTTGTCTGAGAAATGATAATTGAGATATACTTAAAAGAAAAATAGGGGTTAGGAGTTAACCAGGTAAAAAGTTAGAGAAAGCTTTTAAGCTGTTTCAGGCAGATGAAACTACATATGTGAACAACGTAAAGCCCCATGAAGATGCAATTTTGCACTGGAGACATGAAAAGGTTGTATTAGTCTGCTTGGACTGCCATAAAAAAAAACACCAAACATTGCATGGCTTAAACCACAGAAATTTGTTTTTTCAAAATTTTGAAGATTGGTGGTCCAAGATCAGCATGTCAGCATGGTCAGGTCCTGGTGAGGGCTATCTTCCTGGTTTGCAGCTGGCTGCCTTCTTTTTATGTCTCTTCTTATGAGGGCACTAATCCCATTAAGAGGACTGTACCCTCTTGACCTTATCTAACCCTAATTACCTCCCAAAGTTTCCACCTGCAAATATCATCCCATTGGGGGCTAGGGCTTGAACATAATAATTTTGGCAGGATGCAACCATTTGCTCTATAAGAAGTGTCAAGGAGCCTGGTGTGGACAGCAAGGGAATACAGGTATGAGACGAAGCTGAAGACCTGGTGTGACTAAAGAGGTGTTTTTAGAAGAGAGGGAATGACAGGACATGAGGCTGAAAAGCAAGAATACTTGCAGGTGGTGAAGGGCTATGGGTAAAATGCCATAGGACTTAGATTATGCCCAAAAGTTTTTATAAGCATTAAGCTCCCAGAAAGAATACATTTATTTGAAAATGATCACCATGGGGTTAGCATAAAGGCTAGGTGAAGGAGAGGGAAGCTGTAGGTGGGAAGACACCAAGGGCAAGAATGTTAATTAGGGGCTATTGTAATAGTCAAGAAGAAAGATGATAAGAGTCTGGACCATGACAGTGAGAGAAAGGAGGAGGCTTTGACTTGTGGGGTTACGGGAAGTTCTGGGTATTCAAGGGAAACAGCTACAGTTCTTAGCCTGAGAATGAGCGGAAATAAGTCACAGAAGAAGAAAAAAAGGATAGAGATATATTTTTTCCCTAAATCTTTTCTGTTATGTGCATAATATATTAATTTTATCATCTGAATTCTTATGCCCACTTACAATGGACTCAACAAGGCCACAGTGGCCAGTACTTCAACCTGGAAGTTTAACTCGCACTGCGATTCTTTACTTACATGGTGTCTTAGTCTGTTTTCTGTTGCTATAAAAGAATACCTGAGACTGGGTAATTCATAAAGAAAAGAAGTTTATTTGGCTCAGCATTCTGGAGTCTGGGAAGTCCAAGGTTGGAGGCTACATCTGGTGAGAGCCTTCTTGCTGTGTCATAACATGCAGAAGCCATCCCATGGTGAGAGACAGGGAGTGTATCAGCTCTGGTCTCTCTTTCTCTTCTTTTAAAGCCACCAATTTCATCATGGAGGTCCCATCCTGATGACCTTATCTAAACCTAATTACCTTTCAGAGGTCTCACCTCCAAATGCCGTCAACATATGATTTCGGCAATTAAGTTTCCAACAAATAAAGTTTGGGAGACACATTCAAACCATACATAGCACATGGTCATGATAATTTAGGGCATGTGCCTGGACTGAGACATTATAAATAAAATGAGCAGGAACCACTGAATGGTAGTTTTCTATTACTGCAGAAATAATAAAAGTGACCCAAAGAAGGCGAGTAAGTGGATGTAAGATTGTCCAGACCCAGGAACTATAAAGCAGTAAGTCATCTTCTTCTCAGTTGGGCTGAATTCTCGTGTTGGGCTCTACTTTTGTAGAGGGCAGTTGGTAAGTGTTTGAAGCATGCTGAGACCATGAGAAATTGAAATCCTGACTTTGATGACTGGTCTAGTAGTCCTGTAGGAAGAGAAATTGATACCTTTTAGTTAAAGAAAGAGACCTATTATTGAAGAGGCGAGCAGTAGGAATATCACACTGCTTCATCTCACGTCTCAGCCAAAAAGAGCCAAGGGATACCACCTGGTATGGAGAGGAGCACATGGGTCAAAACTGAGACTAGAACATAATCTCTTGGCAACCAGACAGTCCTTAGGAAAGAGGGCCATGCTGTGGGATAGGGAACCTTTTAAAGTTCATGAACAGATTTCTACTTTTATTTTTTTAGCTACAAAATATGAATATTTATTTATAATGATGTAGGGAGCAAGGCCCTTGTCCCCATAAATGTTCACTGAAAAATCATTGACATAAGGCGGATTGATTAATAGGAGAAAAGATAACACAAATTTATTTAACATGTATATACAGGAACCATCAGAAGGAAGACCCAAAGATACAGGAGAAATTGTCCATTTTTATGCTTAGGTTCAACAAAGTATGAACAGCTGTGTAAAAATATGATTGGATGAGAAGGGTATGATCTAATGCTAATAGACAGGGAAAACCTAGCAAGACTTGTCTGTCTAGATTCTTCTTGGCCTCTCTGAGCAGCATCCTTCCTTCTGGGTGTGGGGCAGCGCCCTCTCTGGAATGGGGGTCTTATGACTCACAGTCAAACAAGGCAGATCAGGTAATTACTTTGTAGAATAATTTTAGGTTTTATGTCTGGTTTTTAGGAAAAGGGGTTCTGGTTTCTAGCCTTAGGGAAGATAAATTCTAGTTTTCATGGCTTAGCCTCAGGGAAGAATGGGACCAAGAGGCAGGAGGACAGGAGGTCAGAGAAAAACTTTTGCTTCTGAGGCCTTCATTTTGGGGTATTGTTTTCTGAGTCTCATTAATGATAAAAAACAACAATTTACACATTTTAAAAAGCTGACATATATCCCAAGTATCACAAAATCCAAAATTCATATTTATTCTAGAAAGAATTAAAATTATGTCAAGTGCATACATGAAATGGTTTAGTATCTTCATGATTATCTTTATAGTTTATAATACCATCTTTATAATTCACTGTGTTTCCCCCCATGCTGATATTCTGCTTTCCAGCACATGCTATGAGTTTACATGCACATGTGCAGACACACACATACTCCCACGGCCAGTGCCAGCATAAAGGTTGGATCAAATGATGCATTTGCCTGAGGGCACTGCAAGCAGTGTAATCAAGGATGTCCATGACAAACAGAAGCCCAGCATTCAGACCTGGGGAACTGTTTCAGTGCTGAGGGCCAGGGGTTGGCAAATTAGAAATATGTCTAGAAATGGAGTGTGAGATGAGCTGAAGGGAATGGTTTAGGATGAGGTCTATGAATGAGGTGAAAGTGTCAGGAGCCTTTTCTTACTGATGTTGGGTTTGTGGCGAGGGGTCGACCTGCATCCTAAAGACACAGGCATGTTCAGACAGTCGTAGCAATTTGTCATGTTTTCCAGGAATAAATGGACGTCTACGGTGGTGATTCTGCAAGGTGTGGTCTCTGGACCAGCAGCAGCAGCATCACCTGGGACTTGTTAGAAATGCAAATCATTGGACCTCTCCCCATATCTACTAAATCAGAAACTTTGCAGTGGGACCCAGCAATCTCTTTGAACAAACCCTCCTGATCTAAGGCCACATGTTTGCGTGTGTGTGCATGTGCACCTGTGTGTGCACCTGTGCACGAAGAAGATGTTGAAGAGGAAAAAAGTAGGGACAAGTTGGGAAGAGTTGAGGGTTGTTTTTTTTTTTTTTAAGTGAAGTCTTTCTCCTCTAGGTGTAGGTAACATCTACTTCTCTTCTCATGATCCCATACAGTAGGAATCCCAGCCAAACAATCTTGAGGTTATTAAACACGAATGATTGGTTGCCTTCCTTAAGAAATTATCAAGATGGTACCTAACTTTGTTATTTTGCCCCCACATTCCTAATGCAAAATTTGATTAATTAAATTTTAAAAACTGCTTTGTTGATATAGATGGAACTCAGCTCAAATGCCACTGATTAGTATAATCACCTTGGATGTGGAGGCTACAGAATTCTAGGGCAAGGGATACCTTTCAAGTCTTCTCAGCCAAGAAACCTAATACCTCCTAACTCTTACCCGCTAGCTCTTCTGAAACTGTATAAATAGCTCATGGGGGTTTAGTGAGATTTTTCAAAGTACTGTCTGAAGGATTTTAACTTGGAATATTTTCTTCTAGCCCCCGAAGATTTCATTTTTAAAAAGTGCTGCTTGATCATTAGCACAACTGGTGCCCTCATTAATAATCTGAGCTGCCTACATTGATGTCCTGGTTACCTCTGAGCTCTGCTATTTACAAGCCGGTCACAAGGAGCTCTTGCAAGTCATTGCATAATAATCATTTTGCTTTGTTTTCCTTTTAGATTCATTAAATTGTCTTCCAGGATGCCCATTAAACATGCATTTCTCATCAACTAAGTGGTTCAAAATGAGAGCCTTTGAACACTTCTAATTAGCTGTGTAAAGTTTAGAACAAAGTTAGCAGAGACCCCAAAAGATTGTTATTTGGAGTTTCAGCCCACAGATTGCTAGTTGCCAAGTAATGCAAAATCAAAAGTGTAGTTTTTCTTCCCTTAAGATCTCTTTGAAAAACCAAGATAAAAGGGAGTGCATTATTTACAGTAGTTGTTGCATTTGTGGCTAATTGTTATTTAGGTTAACTCACTTGCATAAGAAATGTGTTGCCTCACCAGGACAGTGATGGCTAGGTTTTGCAAGCCCTGTAGGCCATTTTAGACACTTGAGCTAAGGGAGTTCTAACATCTAAGAAAGATTGTTATAGTGCTCCGGAGTGGAAACTCTTTTTTCTTGGATGAAAGCAATTGTAAAATTAACTCTTAGCTAGCTACAGGCACAGGGAGGCCTTAGTGAGACTACCTGTGAGATGTTTAAGGGGAATATTGAGAAAATGGATGATATCTCAGAAGTGTCTTCTTTGAATAGCAGTTATCAACCTTGGCTATGCATTGGAATCACCTGGAAGGTTTTTGGACAAATGCTGATCTGGGCCCCATCCCAGACCAATTGCATAAAGATCTCTGCTGGTGGTGTAGCCGAAGCATGATTACTTTTGAAAAAACAACCCAGATGATTTTAATGAGCCCTTGAAGTTTAGAACTACTGTCCTTGAATCTACCAGTCATCAATTTCTGGTCCCTGAAGAACTATGGGGGCATATTTGGGATAAAAGGATGCTCCTCCCCACTTCCTACTCATTAGTAAATAACTGATCCTCAATTTGTTTCTTTCAGAGCAGTAGCCCTGCTTATCTAAAAGTCCCCTGTGTGTTTTTTGATTGCTTTTTAAAATCCTTTAGTTGAACTTTGCATAAATAAATATTAAAATTAGTTTGCATTCAAAATAATTCAATAAGCATTCATTGACTAAGTATAGAGATGCGTTTTTGGGGGAATGAAGGTTACTGACATTGACATAGGCCCTCAAAGCATGGAGCAGATGGACAGTTGAGAGTCAACTCTAATTAAGATATAAATGTTTTGAGCTCTATAGATTTCCCTTAGTACCTTCACATTCTAGAGAGTTAATGTGAAAGAACCATGGCCTGTACAGGTGAATTAGAGGCCACAGCACGGCATGTGAAGTCTACATGTGGCATTCAATTATGGCCCCAGATACTATTTATTACAATAAGTCCAGTGGAATCCTTAAACCCTGGCAAATTTAGAAAGTTTGCTCAGTGATCTTAAAGAGAAAATCAAATCATCCATATCAGTTGTTGGTATGCTATGAATGTAAAAATTATTTAGTTCAGGGGTTGCAAACTGGAAGCTATATTTTGGTTGGCCAACTTAGTGTTTTAAAACCTAATCCAGTGGAATCCTTTGTGTCAGGGTGCTATGAAACAAGAGGCACAGGAGTTGATCTGGTATTATTTTGACTATTTTGGTTACAGTGGTCTTATGAGAAATAGGTCATCCTAACACATTTTTCTCTTATCGGGGCAAACCAAGCAGCATCTCCTCCCATGTCTCTCCTTCAAACCTAGCAGGGGATCTCTTAAGACCAAGACAAATTTATCACCAATAAATATTTGAGGGCATGTTTTATTGTTATACTTTTAAACATTATTTGTTTCCTTATTTAGGTTATAAACTCCATATAGGGAAGGACCATCTATATTTATTAATATTTTATACTTCCCTCATTACATACAGTACACTATTAGGCATATCAAGATTGTTAAACACATGCAGGGGAATGAATGGTGCTATTGGAATACATGTAGAGTTGTGTGTGTGTGTGTGTATGATACACATATGGCACATATATATGACATATAAATGTATATATGCGTGTGTGTGTGTATATCTATCTATCTATATTTGTCTGGGATGCCTATATATAGAGAGGGGGGATTTGAGAGGAAGAACTGAAGAATATTCTTAGTATTTTGTGAATGTGATCACTGCCCTCCCAAAAGATCATGTCACCAAGAGTAGGAACAGGACCAGCTTAAACAAATGACATAGATAGAAGAGTATGCATGTTCTAACAGATGCCCTAACTTCAGATACTCTGCCAGATGGGAGGTGAGTGCCCCGAACTAACATCTGGTAATGAATATTAAATAAAGAATAAAAACAAAAGTTAGTAAAGGCATTTTTTTCCTCCTTGCTTCAGGCCTTGGTTCAAACTAATTTCATCGGATCCTCTTTTGCTTCTTATGATGTAGGATTTTATTTTCTAGGGAATTACAGACTCTCTAGAAGAGCATATTAAACAATTATTCTTATCACTGAAGGCTGCTCTTTGACAGGTACACTCAAAGACTAAAGAGAAACACCTTTCCCTGGAGGAAATGGGAAATAAGAAGAAAGAATATAAGATATAATTCTAATGTGGTATAGTGCAGCCACACTAGAAAACGGTGATGAATAATTCAGGAGAAAATAAAGTGAAAATTTGGAACATTTTGTGAGCATACTTGCCATTTGAGAAAAAGAGATAAGTAGACTTGGAGAAGAATTCAGCTAGATCATTGGATGTTGGCTTAGAATTCAGTATTGTTTTGTCAGAGTAGTTGGCCTGGTTCCAGTCTGGCCTAAGTGTGGCTGAAGAGTGCAGGGAGGGGAGAGTGAGCACATGGAACCGGACACAGTGACCTAGAAAAATTCAAAGCACATCCCTTCTTTTGAACATTAATAGGGAATCTCTGATTTTTCTCTGTCTTAGTCATGGTGGTATTTACCCAGAGACCTCTGGTATCCTTTCATAGGATCACATACTAAACTTCCAGAGTTGTCTTAACCTGGGAGATAAATTTAAGGTAGAAAAGATGATAACTGCATAATCCCAGCATCAGCGTTGCACTCTGCTTGTTCCGGTAGTGTTTTGACATTCTGTTTTCTGGTCCCTGCTTGCCATTCTAGGCCTGCAGAACTGGCATGGTTGTTTTTGTTTTAGCTCAGCACTGGAGCGGATCCATGCCTACCAGAAAGATTCTACTAGTGTTCGTTAAACTACTTCTATTTAGCTTTATTCCAACTCATATTCTCTCTTACTCTTTCACAGGCAGAGCGATTCTATCTCTACTCCTGATGAACCATGGTAATATTTCTTTCTTTCATCTTTCTTCTCAAACTCAATGCCCAGTGAGAGTCTCAGACTACTTCCACTCTCATTCATGGGTTCTTCTCCGTTCGTGGTGGTTTGGGACTTCCCTTCTTTCTACATCTTCACCTGGGAAAATTGGAATCACTATGAGGTTGACCAGGAATTCAATGATTCAGAAAGTTGAAGGTATGGAAGACTTGCTATTTGCCTTCTTGAATTGGCCTCTATTAGCCAATTGGAAAAGTCACTTCTGATGCATTGTCTGGGATGTCTTTGGAAATCACTGTCCCCTAATTTCATATTTTATCTACCATAAAATAGGCAACATGGACAAAAGTATTCTCCCAGAACACTTCTGTCATAAGCTTTTTATGCAAATTTAAGGTGACCAATGAACATTTTGAAATGCTAGTGACTCATTTCTGTATGGGCTATATTCTCCTAAGTTTGGGAGGGGGGTTATGTATTTAAGAATGCACGTGAAGATTGTCCTCTTATGTTAAATCACAGTGCAACAGAAAAAGAATTAAGAGAGAAAAATGGGAAAATTAAAATTCAAAGAACCAGCAAAAATAAGGGTGGTCTGTTTTGTATCTAAGAGAAATATATGTATAAAAAGTTCTTTTGTTGTCATGTGATGTTTTGTTGTTACATATGTTCTGTTGCTACTGTGATTTTAGAGATACTCCCCATTTTCTGATTGGTTGATCTCTGGCAGCTCATTTGTAACTTGGATGCTGATGTTTGGTGAATATAACAATGTTATAAATACAATGAGGTCCCCTGGCCTATTCACAGGAGCCTATTTTAATTCACAGAGTATCTGAAATATACATATTTGCAACATGGCAAGGTCTTTAACATTGGTTTTGGAGAAGAGCTATTTTAATTAAAACTGAATTGGGAAATAGATGTAGACTTTTTAAAAATTCTGAAAGGACTTAGTAGGGTCTTCAAGGACCTTAGAGGTCAAAGATACTTTTTATTATAGATATCTTCTGATTTTACCTTTCCTTTGAATTAGGTATTTCTCTACTTCTACTTTTATTTTTATAGGACTTGATTGAGACCATTTTGTGTTTTGTTTTGGTTAATGGATAGGATGGAAGATGTGAGGAGGACAGCAGGAGATTGAATCAGAAGAGAGATTTTTTTTTGTAGTAACTTCAGTGTTGAAAAAATAAGAGGATTAAAAAGAATAAGAATAGATATGTGAGGAAAGGAATTCCTGAAATGGCCTTTTCTAAATCGGTGAGAGGAAAACAGAAAGCTAATTTAGCTGTGCAGGCAGGTCTTGCTTTATGCAATTCTGATATGCATGGATTTCACTTACCACAACTGGTAACTGTTGTTAAGTAACCCCAGTCCCAAAATATAATTGAAATTTTGATTACCACAGTATGTTAACTGTGAATATTTGCCTTCAGTACAAACTTTGCTGGAAGCTCTTCAGTGTACAAATCACTGAGTAAAATAACAGATTGCAATCATGGTCTGGCCAATCATGTCACTTTTTTTAAAATCCATGATGATTGGTCACTGCATATCCAGTATTCCTTTCATGCACAGACAGCAAAGCATATAGTTGTGTTGTGTTCCTGTCTCTCCATGATGCATCCATGTTCAATTTTACAAAACTGGACACAAATCAAAAGAGAAGAGGTCAAGAAAGATAAAAAAAGGAGCAAAGAAAAATAAAGTGCTAATGCCAGAAGAGAAATTCAAATTGAACATGAATGGAATTATAGAACAAGAAGCTGGCCTTGGGAGGGTGGACATTGCAATCATTTGAGAGTCTCTGCATATGCAGCCAAAAATACTGAGTGAAGGCACATTTATTGACATAAAGTGGTTGTGATAAATGATGAAAAATTCCTAGAGGGTGTTACACTATCAAATTAAAGGAACTCTTGGAGATATTTCATAATACTGAAAGTACAAAGGATAAAATATTGGAAGCTGATTTAAACGTAGGAAGGAATATGACAATTTGCCAAGATGTAAGAAGAAAAGAAGCTTGCTCTATATTGTAAGTTACGTCATGAGAAGGTAAGTGATGTTCAAAGTGCCCTTGATAAGTTTTTACAAAAAAAAAAGGGGGGTTTGCTTCTCATTGTCTCTAATGCTTTTAATTACAGTATACTAAATAAATATTCATTTGACTATTTTTCTTCAAGTCCTGGAGTTTGATTCTACCTATATGTTTATAACTGATAATAATAGAGTTTTTAATATTTGAAAGACATTTTTAAAGGTCACAGAACAATTGTAATTTTCTCTAGTAATTGTTAAAGATTACTTTGCACAGTATCAGCTTGCACAGTCATTTTCATGGTCCGGGAATACTGGGCAAAGTGAGGACTGTCTATATTCTCATGAAAAGAAAAAGAGACATAAATCAGATCTTGTACTATGCACAGATGAGTTGGTAATATTGGTCCATGAAGCTCGATTGGTAGTCTTGAGTAACTTGGGAACCCATGCATATAGGACATTTGCAAATTAGAGTTCTGGAGTTTGATTCTACCCTGGACCAAAAGAAATAACATTTTACCTTAAAACATGTTCTTAATGACTAGGAATCGCTGACACTTAGATTGGAAAAGGGTATTATGTGGTTTCACTTTGTGGGCATCCAGTGAATTTCTCTGTTTCCTTTTAATGCTGTAGTTTGTTTTCTACCAGCCTACTAGCCTGCCTCAGAAGAACATTTGAAGTAGGGCTAGATTTCCCTTGACATTGTTAAATCAAGATCTTTCCCAAAGTAATTTCTTAAAAGCTATTTAAGTTGTCCCACTAGATAAATATCTGCTGATGACTATTCTATTCCCAACTAATTCCTGAGCTTTTCTTTGCTTGATTGCCTATTTAGTTTGTGTAATTTAACATTTTGGTGTCATATTTGTCTTAACTTTTACATTTTTGTTTTTTTCTTACTAGAGGCAAGTAGATAAAGAAGAATGATTTATGAACCTTTCTAGCTTGAAATTGCTGACCCTTTTTGTTTCTCTTTGGAACTTAAACAATTTGAGGCGTATGATGGCATGAATAAGTAGTTAAACAGATTTGGTGTTTGACTTTTTTGAAATTCAGTACCAAATCACATGTTTATATTTTTCATGAATTCAATAATACAGTTCAACAAACACATTTCATATTACCCTATTCTGTTCTTTATTGTGTGCATGACTTTCTGAAATCCTGTATTTGTAATAGCCATTTACTTGTAACTTTTGTTCTGTCTTTGCTAATGTGTAAGCTCTGCTCTTACCTGTCTTGTTCACTTAATCTTAGGTTAGTTCCAACGTTAGGTCATAGTAAGGCATTCAAACACATTTTTTGAACATAAATAACAATTTAAAAATAAAAATTAATGGCAAATAAATAAAAGCTGGGCACTATGATAAGTATTATGAGTACAACAGTGAATAGGACACAGTCTAGTGGAGGCAGGAGGCACACAGGAAAGGAAATAGATTGCAATGCACTAAATAGGTAAAACAGAGCAGCATGCTGAAAGAACAAAGGGAGTGCAGAGACATAGGACAATGGAACAGGACTGAGAACCCAGAACCATCCTCATGTAGCCATCTGATCTTTGACAAAGCAGACAAAAACATACGCTGGGGAAAAGAATCCCTATTCAATAAATGGTGCTGGGAAAACTGGATAGCCACATGTAGAAGACTGAAACAGGATCCACACTTTTCACCTCTCACAAAAATCAACTCATGGTGGGTAACAGACTTAAACCTAAGTTGTGAAACTATTAAAATTCTAGAAGAAAATGTTGGAAAAACTCTTATAGACATCGGCCTAGGCAAAGAATTTATGAAGAAGACCCCAAAAGCAATCACAGTAACAACGAAAGTAAATAAATGGGACCTGATCAAATTAAAAAGCTTCTATACAGCCAAAGAAATTATCATTAGAGCAAACAGACAACTTATATAATGGGAAAAAATATTTGAATGCTGCATATCCAATAAAAGGCTAATAACTAGAATTATATACAACTCAGGAAAATGAGCAAGAAAAAAAATCAAAAAACCCCATTAAAAAGTGGACAAAGGACATGAACAGAAACCTTTCAAAAGAAGACAGAATAATGGTCAAAAAACATATGAAAAAATGCTCAACATCTCTAATCCTCAGGGAAATGCAAATCAAAACCACAATGAGATATCACTTAACTTCAGTGAGAATGGCCTTTATCAAAAAGTCCCAAAACAACAAATATTGGCGTGGATGCGGAGACATAGGAACACTCATACACTGCTGGTGGGACTGCAAACTAGTACAACCTCTATGGAAAGTAGTATGGAGATACGTCAAAGAACTACAAGTAGAACTACCATTTGATCCAGCAATCCTACTACTGGGTATCTACCCACAGGAAAGAAATGCATTCTATAAAAAAGACATCTTCACTTGAATGTTTATAGCAGCACAATTCACAATTGCAAAGATGTGGAAACAACCCAAGTGCCCGTCAATCCATGAATGGACTAATCAAATGTGGTATATGTATACCATGGAGTTCTACTCAGCCACAAAAAGCAATGGTGATCTAGCACCTCTTGTATTACCCTGTATAGAGTTGGAACCCATTCTACTAAGTGAAGTATCACAAGAATGGAAAAATAAACACCACATGTACTCACCATTAAATTGGTAAAAACTTACGTGCACATATGGAAACAACATTCATCAGGTGTTGGGCAGGTGGGAGGAGAGGGAGGATAGATAAACTCACACCTAATGGGTACAGTGTGTGCTGTCTCGGGGATGGGTACACACGTAGCTTTGACTTGGGCTAGACAAAGGCAATATATGGACACAAAACATTTGTACTCTGATAATACTCTCAAATAAAGAAAAAAAAAGAAAAGAAAAGAAAGTGCAGCGGGGAGAGTAATTAACTTTCTCTTGCGGAGAGGGCAACTCGTATCTGGTCTGAACTTAGTTTTGAAGGAGGACCAGGGGTTCACCTAAGCAGACACGTGTGAGGACAGGGAAGGGGAATTCCCAGGAGAGGAAAACGCAAGGGCAAAGACAGAAACGCAAAAGAACAAGACATTTCCACAGAACTTGCATTGTCCTGTGGTGTTGCCAGAGCATAAATAAAATGGGAAGCAGGAAATGGCAGCAAATGCAACCAAGGCCAAGGCAGGGTCAGATCATGAAAGAGCAAGCAACAGCATCAACTAATAATTTCCCAGTTTCCTCTCCCCGAAAGGCATTGGGAAAGTATCAGGATCTTAAAGAGGTATAAGACATGTATTTTGCCATCTACAATTTAGTTAAGGAAATCTGAGATGAAGCTGAAAAATAAAAGCAACAATACAAGTTTGCATATTCTAAGTAATAAATGGTTTTATGGATCCACATCTTTGCCTACTCTGTTCCCTCTGTTTGCTCTTATTTCTCTGCCTGGCTTATCCTACTTTTCTTCAAGATTCAGCTGGGCCCTTTCCTCTTTTGGGAAGCCTTTTCTTTCTCTTTCGTCTCTTTGGGAAGCCAGTTCTCCTGGACTGGCTACATGACTCAACTCACCTTTCTGCTCTCACAGTGCCCTGTTCCTCACTTCCTCCCAAGCACTCCTTACGCTACACTGCCAGGAGTGTTCTCATGCACACCCCGTTTTGCCTAGAGCTGTCCTCCTGGAAAGAGTTATTTCAATGCCTTCAGTATATGGGTTCTAAGAATCCCTAAAGGGTATATTCCTAGCATTCTATAAGGACATTTTTTTTTCTCTTTAAATTCCCAGAAGTAATAGTGTGTCTTAGAACTGTTTTCTTCCATCTAGTAAATGGATGGTCAATCCTTCTTGGTCATAGACACCTTTTTGATAGATTTCATAATGTCATGCACCACCAAACCCCCTATGACTTCTACTCTTTAGCATCTGTTCTGTGGACCATTTCCTTGAAAGCAATTCCTTGAAGAGTCTCCAGTGGGACATTTTTCCCTGTGTGTATGTGCATACGTGGATGGTTGCTTAACGACATCACTGGTACAACTTTTTGTCAGCCATTATGGGTCAAACGTTGCATAAACTAAATGGCAAACAGCAGTGTCTCAGTGGAGTGAACAACACACTGCAAAACATACTCACTGAAGATGGCACAGCAGAGCCCTCATAGATTGAGCGCAGAGACAGTGGTATGCTAATGTTCAATGGTCCAGAATTGTGCAGTTTTTTTCTGCCTCCCTAGTTCTCATTGGCTGAGAATGTTTAGTAACACTTATACATGATAACATGAAATATTAAAATGTTTCATGATAATTTACTTAACATACATTCTGTCTCTTTATTTTGGAAAATAATTGAGTTAAATGGTGTTAGGCATTAAGCTGGATATTTGATATATTAGTTTCCTATTGCTATTGTAACAAACTGCTACAAATTGAATGGCTTGCTGTGCACAAATTTATTACCTTACAGTTCTTAAGGACAGAAGTCCAAAATAGGTTTCACAGGATGAAAATTAAGGTGTCAGCATGGCCACTTCTTTGGTGGCTCTAGAGGGAAAATCTATTTCCTTGGCTTTTTCAGTTTCTAAATGCTGCTTTCGATCCCTCAAATTCTGAAGTGTAGCATCTACAGATTTCTCTCTGACTCTGACTTCCTCTTCCGCTGCTCTCCTTCCCTTTCAAGGACACTTGTGATTACATTGGGCCCACTGGATAATCCAAGATAATCTCTTTATTTTAAGGGCAGCTAGTTAGGAATCCTAACTCCATTTGCAACCTCAACTCTCATTTGCTATGTAAAAACACGTTCATAAATTCTAGGGATTAGGACATGGGCATCTTTGGTGAGGGTGGGGGAGAATTATTCTGTCTACCAAATCTGGTTACTTATCCCTCTCTCCAACAGACAGTGGGTCTCATCTTCCTGCGTCAGCATCTCACACTGGCTCTCCCTCACGGTCGGCACCCTGATGTAGGCTGCAGGATTTCCAAGGAGGACACCATCCTTTAGAATGTGTATTGTCAGGAGGCAGGTAAGCTGGACAGGATGAAGCATGACTTGGGCCTTGAAAGATGAATATTATTATTCTTAGAAAAGAACAAGGATGTAGACTATCTAAAGAGGGAGGTCAGAGAAGAGGTACAGAAGAAAGAATGTAAAGGTGTGCTTTTACAACTATGAGCAGATTGACAAGAGAAATCTATTTTCCCACGAACCTGGGATTTCACTAAAGCAGCAGTGTTGCAGGTTATAAATGCCATTTGCAGTTACATTGCTGCTTTTTCTTCATGGCTGGTTAAGCCGTAGTATTGTTGGTGTTATGAAGGACACTAGGGAATGAAGCTTACCCTGACTCAACAACTGAACTTTTATGAATCCTTTGCCTCCTTGAGATATGGTGGGTGGGAATAGGCAGAACCAGGGAAGGTTTATAAAGAACTCAACAAGAAGTCTAAATATTGGCATTTCTTAGTTACCATCCTCTCTCTTCCCCAAGTTTTCAGGACAGTCACCAGGCTAATGCCCACTTCCATCTCCAAAGAGTCTGTGATCAAGGAGCACATGTGACACAAAGCCTGTAGCACTGGAGTGAAGGCTACTGATTGGTACCCTCGTGAGCCCTGCACTTGCTGAAGGAGAGACTAACTAGATCTCTCCAAAAACTGAGTCTGTTAAGTAAGAACTCATGGTTATTGTAAGAATCACTCATCATCTAATCTCAGAAGACTCATTCCTGTTTTTATTTCCTTTTTTATTTCAAGTCTTGACTTGATCATTGCAATAGTTTACAGCACTTCTTCCTGCCTCTGTACTCACTCATTTCTTAGTAGCCAGAGTGATTTTTCTAAACTGTAATAGGATTATGTCATGCCTCATCTTAATATCATACAATGGCTCCCATCTGCCTTCAGAATAAAGTCTAAATTCTTTAGTAGTGCCTTCCATGAATAGCTACCTCCTTAGCCTCAACTCTTAATATTCCCCACTGTCAAATATCTACTTACAAATTCCACCAACTGTTTAATACCACCATTCGCCCAGCAAATACCCATTCAGCATCTATTTACTGTCTTTGCCTGGGATGCTCTATTTGAACAAAATGCATCTAGAAAATAAATACTCACCACCTACTAGGTGCCTTTGCCTATGATCTCCGATGCTATAGAAAACCTATGTCTTGCTGTTGGCCTGGTGAAAACCACCTTGGCCAGAGGCTGGCTAGAGCAAGAGTTAGCCAGAATGTACTTGATTCAATGCAAAGAACATATTCAGAGTATTATCTCTAGTAGCAACCATGAAGGGGAGAAGTGACATCAGAAAAGAAGATGGTTTGTGCAATTGTGCCTGGATTTGCCATAATCTCAGTTTTGATACTCCTGGTTATGGTCTCAGAGTCTAGATCTCTGAACGCCTTACTGCTGCTCCTTACTTTTCTTCATGGGTCTGGCAGCTTCAACTTTTGGACACTCAAAATACAAAATATTTTACTTTCACTTTAATTTATGAAAAATAAGAGTGATTTCCAACATTCCTAAGGGCACCTAGTCGTTTCAAATCTCTCTACACCCTCTTCCAAAGTAGCATTTTATTTAGAGTCTAGATTAGAATATGAGTGCTCAACTAGGAATGATTTCCCTGGGACTTCAAAATGATATTCTAGCACTGTCCTTTCATGAACAGACAGAACTAGGTGATACACTGCTCAGGTTGGCTGATGTGAGCTGTATAAGGTACCCACAGGAAGAGGCATATGGAGTGTGCAGCAGTTTGACCTCAGTAGAACATATCACCTTGGTCTACTACATTTATTTTGATAGTTTGTACTGGTCTCTATTCTTCAAGATGGAGAAATTTTTATAATCTTTCTTTCCCTACTCATTAATCTAATGTCTCTAGATTTAGCAGCCCTTCAGTAGGTATGAGTTCCCCCAGCATCTTTGCAGATCATCTGGTAATTGTCATGTGTGATCGCAAGGGTTAATTGTAGAAGGATTTTCTTCTCTATTAGACAGGTGCTGAATGGACTGGAAACCTGGGATCTTTCTATCAGGTATGTCTTTCATTAAGAGAAGTCGGCATCCTTTCTATTTCCTAGCTTCTCTAGGTATAAGTGAGAGTGTGCGATTCTCTCTCAACTCAAAGCTCTCTCACTTGAGCTGTTTTGGTCAAGTTTTCTTGAGGGTGGCTGGCCTGGACAGGATTAGGGCTGTCCACAGGTAGGAGCAAAATTAGTTCCTCCTTGTGTATTGAAGGTATCTAGTAGATGTCTAATTTTTTGCCTATATACATCTCTTTTCTTCTTATAATGATAACATCGATCATTAATTCCTTGAGGTGACACCTGCCTCAATTTTGATACAAGTAGTGCAGGCATGCTAAACAGAACACCCAACCCAAACACTTTCCAAGACCATGTCTCTGACACAAAATAGCCCCTTCCACTTCATTGGCAGATATCGATTGGATGTTTATTTCACTGGATAAGTTTCACCAATCATAATCTGTTGCTGAACCCTGGCACAGAGATCTGGAGTTTCCTAAGTACCTGCTTTGGGATTTACTTGCTCCAACTGGGGAAGAATGAAGCTAGGAATGGCTGGAGATACAAACATTGCTAAAAACAGACATCACTTAAATGGTCAGCCAGACTAATGTGGTATATACAGCCATGGCTCATAAAGGCTGTCTTTGGTTATGAATAATTTAAAACATTTCCTAGAACTTTAAGGTAGATTTTTGACCCAAGCCATTGCAATATAACTTTTATGAGTCTTCTTCCGTGTGCAAAAAATGGTTGATGTTTTCAAAAGGTTATAGGCTGGTGAGGCAAAGACTACTTTCTTACTTAATGTAGCTGAATTTTCAATCTAAGGCCTACCATATGGAGAGCATTAGGTAGCTTTTGCATAAATCTCCACTTTACTTAACAAAAGTTGAATATTGGCCTAGGGGGTGCCTGGCATATCAGACATCACCTGTTTATATGATTCTTCTGAATAGAACCCTTACACTTGAGCTGCTTGTTTCCATAATGAGTTGCAGGTGCTGAGAGAGGTTGGCATAGTTTTTCCTAATGGCTTGTCACACAGATAATCTGATGCAGGGGCACCAGTGCCAAGGAGATGTGTTTTAAGTAGCTTGCAGCTGACAGTTTTCTCACCCAGGAACTGAGGCAGAGTCTTGGGTTAAGAAATTTGTGAGATTAAAAAAAGTTAAGAACTTCTCTTCTCTCTTACAAATATTTCTAAGAACATTAGTTATGGAGGGATCTGGCTTAACTTTGTGAATACAATAAGAATGATACATTTCAAAGACCATAGCCTTTGGTGAAAGAGAGAGTCCTAGGTTTATCCTCATTAATCATGTGCCCTCGAGCAAGCTATTAAAGTCTCAGTTTCCTCATTAATACAGTTGGGGATAAAAATATTCAACGTTACAGAGTTGTTAAAATTACTGCTAGCTTAAGTATGACTCCCAGCATAGTGGAAGCCAGTGGTTCTCAAAGTGTGGGCCCTATATCAACAGCATCAGATCACCAGGGAGCTTGCTAGAAAAAACACGTTTTTGGCTTCCTCCCATCCCTCCCCAGACCTGCTGAAAGAGAAACTCTGTGGTCTGGCAATCTGGTTTAACAAGCTCCCCCAGTACTTGTGATGCAAGCTAAAGTTTGAGAATTCTGATGTATGCCTTCAAAAAATGATTATTAAAACGAAAAAAAGGAAGCTGACATTCAGAATGTTACATAAATACAAGAAGTCGGAAGTCAAGTTCTAGTCCCGAGAAGGGGTGAGAAGAATTGATGAACAGAAGAGAGCAGGTAAAACTCATCTCAATGGAGTATAGCAGGATTCTAAGTGCGTAGTTGAGTGTATTTGATTGGACAGACTCTAAAGTCCCCGCCAGGATCAACCTGTTAACAGGTCAACCTATGAACACCTTGTTCCCCTGTTTGCTCTTCAGTTGAAGTCTAAGTTTATTTTCTTTCATATCTGATTGCTTTTAAATCTGTTGAGTCTCATGGAAACATTTTTTTCAGATAGATGGCATATGGATTTAAATTTAAAGTATTTGGACTATATAAAACATAAAGTTTTATAATGAATTAAGTTTACGAGGTCCTATTCAAAATAACACAAATTGTTTTATATTGATAGAATTATTATAGAGTTTATCCCTAAAGGAGAGTAAGTGCTGTGTTGTAATTACAGGTAATACATATAGCCCTGGTTTTTATGCTTTCAGTGCGTATTCTCAATATATTTCACCTGAGTATACAGGAATGTGTACAGAAATGATAACATAACAACCTTTTCAATATTAATAACATTTTATATAGCTTTTTACAGA
>NW_012148952.1:9335562-9375079 GCF_000956105.1 Propithecus coquereli
CCACCATGCCCGGCTAATTTTTTCTATATATTTTTAGTTGCCCAATTAATTTCTTTCTATTTTTAGTAGAGACGGGGTCTCACTCTTGCTCAGGTTGGTCTCGAACTCTTGAGCTCAAACAATTCGCCCACCTCAGCCTCCCAGAGAGCTAGGATTACAGGCGTGAGCCACCGTGCCCGGCCCAATCTGATTCTTGCTAACAGCAGATCAAAAAAGATTGTGAATTCAGAGTTCTCCAAGGTTTTGAGGATATGATTTTATAAACATGCAAAGTTGAGACCACCGGAATTTGGGCATCAGTTATCACCATGTAGAACTTTGTCATTGTAAGATCAGGGTCCACAGTGCTTGCGGAGAGGAGGATGAAGAACATCATCTACCTAGGCTCAGTCTGAGAGAATTTCTTCTACAGTCAGCTGGGGTGCCATCTACAACCTCCTGGAAGTGTTCCAACTTTGTAATTATATTCTGCATGTCAAAATTGGGCTTCGTCTTTCTAATTGGATAATGCTCCCTTTCATCATGGTAATTTTCAATACTTTCTCCTCTCATTTCAAGAGTTTAAATAACAGACATCCATCAGGACTCTGAGAAGAAGTAGCTGAGGCAGAGCAGCTCTCCAAAATTAGGACTTGCCCCCGGGGGCATCACCCATCAATCAGGTTATGACACCCCACAAGGAGTCTCTCTCACCGCCTCCCCCACACCCACAAACAGTTACCAGCTTCTCCCATGTATGCAATCAGAGCATGGACTGCCCCGAAGGGCAGCACCCACCCATGGGACCATGCCTGCTGATTAGGAAAGAAGGAACTACTTTAGCCAGACTTTCTTTGCAGTTTAATTTCAGAAACCTCATTTAGTTCTTCAGCTGTTTGAAGCAATATTTCTGAAAGAAGAAACTATTATTTAGAAAAATTGTTAGTTGATACTCACATGTTGCCTTTGAATGTTATCCCTTCACAACTGCTATGGGAAGATATAAAAGAAACGGTAGATTTAGTTCCCCTCGTCATTCATTGCATTAACAACCCTTGCATACTTATTATGTATGAGGCAATATAGAATATGGAGGTACAAATCATATCTAGAATTTGTCTATAAGGAAATGGGATATATAAATAGGCTTTGTTTACTAGTTTGATGGCAAGTCCTCTCTCAAACCACATCGTATGTGATGGAAAATCAATGCAAAGGGCAAGAATCTCAAGTGGTCTAGAACCAGAGCATGAGGTTGGAAAGATGAACCTTAGGATAGACCTGCTTCAACTGAACTGTGCGAGTTACTGTTAGGATAGTTCCCTTGGAGAACTGGCAGTTTAAAATACATTTCAAACTCAAATGCTTTGCAATAAAAAGAAAAACAGTCCTCAATTTCAGAGGTACATCAGTTGTAAGTGTATGACAGCTGCATACAATGCAAGGGTTGTCCACATGCACCCCCCAGGGGCACCATTCACACAGATTGGGGAGTGTCCTGGGATGTGCAGTCTGCACAAATGTGTGCAATAGCTCTATGTAAATCCTTCTGGAAAAAAATATGAACAGACTTTACGTGAAAAGATGATTTATACTTCCTAATTTAACTATTCTCATTTTGGGATTTGCTTGGAGCCAAACCAGATTTCTGGTTTTTTGTTGCCAAACCAGATTTTAGGCAAATACCCCAAATATGGTTTGACAAAAGTTTTCTCCTCTCAATATTTTAATGAAAAACTCTAGTTCCCAGTTTTGGTAACACCGTCAACCCCTCACCCATCACTCTAGAGACCCCACCTGGGAAAACTACTTCTGGGCTTTTCTCTCCAGTTAAGTTTCATGATCTTTTACATTTTTTCCTTCTTTGCAACAAAACTTTCCTATTTTCTGTTCTTCTCTTCTTGAGAACTGAAAACCTAGTTTATATTACAGACTGAAGAAATTAATGCCCTTTATAAATATTCCAGATAATGTACATGCATTGAACAAATGACTCTTTAACTCCCTGTCCTCAGATTGTGATTTTTTGCAAAAGCAATTTTCTGTCATAACCTTTGTCTTTGAACCCTCCATTCATCCACATTTTTAACCATTCTTTCCTTACCTTTGAGACTATTCTCACCCTAACTTCCCCAGGACCTCTGCTCACTACAGGCCTCCAAGTTTTAGTCACTTCTATATCATAATTCCTTGAAGCACAGGTTGAATGAAGGTACAGATTGGAGAAAGGAGACACTTCCAGGGTAGCCAGTGGTTGCCTTTGGAATTCCAGGTCCTGTGGAGTGGAGAAGGAGCCACGCAGATGAAGCGGAAGTCCTCCAAGGCAGATGGGGATGGAGGTGATACTCCAAGTGGCTTTATGCATTCTCTTGAGCATAAGATGTAGAATACCTCTTTATGACTTCAATTTTGAAATGTAACTTTTATATTAAATATATATGTGTACTCTTAATGCACATAAAACTCATTTCCCAAGGACACACATTAGTCCTTTGTATAAACCCCTAAACAGGAAGATAAATCATTTTCTAAACACTGTGTAATTTTCAAAGCCTCCTCATTTTAGAGGAGTTAAATTTTCAGATTACTATGTAGAGTAGTTCCCATCCTACCTGGTTTCTCTAGAAAGCAGAGCCTCAGGAAAATGGGTATAGAGGGTATAGGACTATCATTTTATTAGAAAGTTTAATCTCACAAGATGGGAGTAAGGGATAAAGAAGTGAAACAGGGCGGGAGGGTCAACAACTTCTAGAGTGCCTTAGGGAGATAACAATCCTTAAATACAACTGACTTTCAAGTGTGAATTCAGATCTAGGATCATCCACAGCGTTGAGGAAGAAAAAAGAATTTTTCCACTGACTTCAATATCCCACTAGTTAAAGTTTACCCCACAGGGAGTTAATTTTTCCACACTTGGATCTTGCATGTGTGGACACGAGGTGGGTTTCTATGATGACTTTACCAGGGAAACTTGGGATGGGAGGCCAGAGGGGCACTGCATGGGCAAGAGGCAAGGCCCTGGAGCTCAAGCCTGTGCGAAGCCGTGGAGTCCATGTAACAACGAGGAAAGGGGATTCTAAGCTGGTCCACAAGAGGTGTCTGATAACAGTTTCCTTCCTTAATTTACCTCATTTCTCAAGTTATACTTCCTTGGACATGAGACAAATTGGAACGAATTCATTACTCTTCCACATGCAATCTATTTTCCTCCTTCCTTTCTTCCTTTTTTCCCCATTTTATATGAGATACCTGGCAGTATTTTCATACTCACATTCCAAATAGTACCACATTGGTTACATAAAAAGTATCCCCTAGCCAAGTTTTACTCCTAAAAACACCCATTTTAAAAATATTTTTTTAATGACTTCACTGATTTCTCTTCAAATGATACACTGTCATTTTTTTTTTATTTCAGCATATTATGGGGGTACAGATGTTTAGGTTATGTATGTTGCCCTTGGCCCCCCCGCCCCCCTCTAAGTCCAAGTTTCAAATATGTCCATCCTTTGGGTGGTGCGCATTGCACTCTTTGGATACACTGTCATTTAAAATTCAAACAGTGAAAAGCGTAACAAAGAAAGTTTAAAATTACTTAAAGACCTACCATTGAGAAAGAATTGTCATTAATATCAGGTAAATAGCTTCTAGACATCATTTAAAATATAAAGGTGGGGATAGGTAAATATACAGATGGATAGGTATAGATATATAGATATAATTTTATTAAAATGAGATGACATTTATTATTTTTATTAAATTATTAATTTATTTTTTCTCAAATTTTATAGAAGAAAAAACCAGAAATCCACTGGAAAGGATTGCACAAATTCAGATAACTATTTTTTTTCCAACCATAAGAGATGCATTTATTGAAAATATTTTAACATCCCTCTCCAGATAAAAACAACAACAAAAAATGAAATGCAGTAAGAATTTGCAGTGATTATGTTTTTTAAAACTTCATGTTTAAATTTTACACTGTACCAATTAAGCCTCAGCTATGATAAATGGAGAAATTAGCATTGTCTTTTTTTTTAAACCTTTTTCCCTTCACTTTTTAGTTTTGGTTGTTATATTATTACTTTTACATTTTCAAGGTTTATCACAATTATAGTCTGTTTAATAACCATAATTCCCACAAGTATGCAATCATAGTCCTACATTTAATTGAATTCCATGCTCAAACCTGTCATTTTGCAATGCCTTCTCTACTCTTTTGAGTTTTGTTATCCCTCAGTTGCCCAGAATTTAGTAACAAAAAGGTTTTTAGGGGTTTATGTTTCCTGAGTTCTCACACTCTTGAGAACATCTGGTTGTTATCTTTGTACTTTAAAAAGCAACTTGGTTGGGTAGATCACCTTTCTTCATCTCAGACCTCTGTAGACACTGTTCCATGGCCTTCTATATTGACCATGGAACTAACCCTTTGAGGATACCTTTTCTAATCATCTTTTGATTGACTGGATTTGTTTGTGAAATGTTTTCTTTTTTAAAAAAGAGGGCTCTAAGATACTTTTACCTGAGCTATTTTATTTCTGAGAATGTCAAACCATTGTTTTAAAATTGAAAAGCATTGATGACTATTGTGTCCTGAAAACTCAATACCTTTAAAAAGTGGCTTCATTCTTCCTGTTACAATAATGATATAACTTTATTGATTTCCAGATGCTTTATGATTACATGTGGATTGCATTCAGATTACATCCTCACAATCTGGATCACATCCTCACAATAATCCTGCATGGACCATACTGTCTTCCTTATCCCACTGGTCAAGTTTAAGAGAGGTTAATAATTCTCAGTGTCACACACACAAGTAGTGAAGCCATGATATGTGCACAGGTCCCCTTATCTCCAATGTCACCCCTTTATATACCTGCCATATGCTTTCTGGATGTGGAGAATCTGGGGATGAGGCAAGAGTGAGACAGTGTGAGGTGCGGTCAGTGTGGTGGATGGGAGAGAAAGGAAAGATGATTTTGCCTTCTCAATTCTATTGCTAGGCATGTAAGAAAGTAGTATTTCCAACAATCCTGAAGTCAGAAGTAAATAATGCCATTGAAATTAGAGAATATTTCTTAGCCCTATGCCCTACTGGAAGATTTCTTTTAAGCTTGACAGTTTCTTGGAATCTTGATGGTCGGGGGTAATGTACTTTGCTCTATCATGTTACCATAAAAAATGTGTTCTGTTTAGGAAAATTAAAGGCAATACATCAAGATCCATACTCTTCTGTCAGCTCCATTATCTTGAGTCAAATTTAATAGCAACCTGATATCTGTAGTTATGAACTCTCCTTTGGGGTTAGTATTTAAAATATTTCTTAAGCCTAATCAATTCCTGTGATTCCCCCCCAAAAATGGTGGACTAGTGGTGGCCTCCCAGCTCACCGCTCCCAGGGAAGGAGGTGAAGAGTACAGATGGCTGCCTACATACAGATTGCTCAATCCAAAAGCAGCTTTGTGAATTTGCAGAGAAGCAGCATGGGACACTCAGTGCAGGAAAAAAGGTGATGGGGAGATACATTCACAAAGATTAGAGAGCATGAGGAGATCAATAGAGAACAGGGGGAGCCCACACCCACCCTGTTGACATGGTTCAATCTAACCTTCAGGAGGATACCTGCCACCCCCAAAGACCCTCTGTCTGCTCAGACAGCAACATGCCTGGAGTCAGTGCAAAGCCACTGCACTAGACAATAGGCTCTGTGGAGAGAAGAAAATAGCAGGAGCCAGCCTGAACTCTTGGGTGCACTGAGCTAGGACTACACCAGGCTGGGAAGGGACTAGACTGAGTTGTGGCTTCCAGTGGTCTTCCACTGGAATTTGGAGACAGGCACCTTGCCCCTGGAAATCAGCAGGAGAAGGGCATGGGAATTGACTGGAGAACAGCGGGAACCAACTTGAAAGGCTACTGGTGGCTGCTTCCATGGGCTCTAGGCTGGGTGAGGAGAATCACATTTTCTGCACAGCTTACCTGCATCTGTAGGACCCTGGTTCCTAAGAAGCAGATTGCAATCTCTTCCTCTGGTCCATCTGCCCAGTCATCTTCTGTGGCCACCATCTTCAGGTTACTCTGCTTGGAGGTCCTGTTTGGAAACTTGGTTTCAGGCTCCACCCCACTCCTGGCCGAGGGGCTCTCAACCTGGGGTGCACCAAGCTCCACCCCTAGCTGCCACCAGCAGCCTCTTCTGTGGGCTCTGAGTGGGGTGAGGAGAGCCACATTTTCTGTTGGACCCTTGTTGCTGTTGCTTCTTGCCTGGCAGGCCCATTAGAACAGGACAGGCCCAGAGGCAAAGGGACATTGAACCACCATGGGATACCTCATGGGTGACATAGGACCAGCATTCTTCTCCCTGGCATGGTCAGGGATTGATCTACCAGGCCCAAGGGATGGGCCCACAGACCAGATCCCATACACCCACGTCTCCATCACATTGCCCAGGGAAACAGAGGAGATTTTATGAACCTCACAAGGTGCAGGTGCCAATGGAGGAAGAACGGGGAGAGAGAGCAGTGGGGGTTCTAGTTGTGGTGACCTAGTGGGGCACCCTTCCTCCCTCAGGAGGGCATTGCTCCAAGCTCAGGCCAGGACCCTGACCAGGGAATATGCCTGCCTGCAGAACAGTCACTGGGGAGCTTGGCTGACTTGAAGTCCTAACTACAGGCAGAGAACTGGGAGAAAATGAGAAATAGGGGAGGGTTGAAAGGAATGAGGACTGCTCCAGACTACCAGATTGCTGGTCTCAGACAGCCCGCCTCCACACTCAGACTCTCTGGTAAAGTGGGGCCACTTCAGTCCCTCCCAGGCAGCTTAACCCAGAGGCAGGTAATGGTCCTTTAACCCCTCCATATAACTTACAAACATTTGTGAAGCTGGAGGACAGGCTCACCCAACCTAACCTCACTCAACATCATTCCTCCACCTTCCCCGGCTGTGGTGGTGAATAAAGGACTCACCTGGAAGTTCCGGGGCCCAACCCACTGCCTAGGGCATTAGAGGCCTTCTCCTGAGGAAATAGAGCTGGTCACAGGATCCCAAAACAATAGAGCAGCTGACAAGGAGATCAGTTTGCATGTCCATTGCAGCATTTACTAACTCATCATAGAGGGTGTGGTAGAGTCACATCCACAAGTACTCAGAGTTAAAATGGGCATGTCAGTATCTAAGCAAAAGAAAATCCAAAAGTAAGAAGCAATATTTGTTCCAAATGAGAAGGAGCCAGCAAAAGAACTCTGGAAGTATGAAGTATCAGAGGGAAAGGTCACCCACAAAAGGAAATACCAGCTGCTTAGCGATGGATACCAGCCAAAAGCAGAATATTAAAAAGATTAAGAATTTCGAATATAGATTGTAAGAAAGCTTAATGAAATTCAAGATAAAATAGAAACCCAACACAAAGAAACCACAAAAACAATGCAGGAAATGAACAAAAATCCACTAGAAATTGAATTGCTAAAGAAAAATCAAAAAGAACTTCTGGAAATAAAAAATTCATTTGAGGAATTACAAAACACAGGAGAAAGTCTTAAGAGCAGGTTAGCTCAGGCAGAAGAAAGGATCTCAGAGCTTGAGGACACCACCTTTCAACTAAACAAATCAGTCACAGACAGAGCAGAGAAATAAGAGGAATGAGCAAAGCCCACAAGAAATATAGGATTATGTAAAGAGGCCTAATATAAAAATCATAGGCATCCCTGAGGGTGAAAAAGAAAATACACAAGGGTTAGGTAATTCATTTAAGGGAATAATTTGAGAAAAATTTATCTGGCCTTGCTAGAAATCTAGATATCCAGGTACAAGTAGTTCATAGGACCCCTGGGAGATTCATCACAAAAAGGAAAACACCACGACACACAGTCATCAGACTGGCCAAAATAAACATGAAAGAGGTGATCCGATGAGATATAAGGTGAAAGCAGCAAGTAATTTACAAAGGAAAACACATCAGATGAACTGTAGACTTCTCAACAGAGACCCTATAAGCCAGAAGGGATTGGGGCCCCATCCTCAGTCTTCTTAAAGAGAATAATACCCAGCCTAGAATTTTGTATCCCATAAAACTAAGTTTCATGTGTCAGGGAGAAATAAAGTCTTTCTCAGATAAGCAAACACTAAGGGAATTCATCAAGACAAGACCTGCTCTGCAGGAAGTACTCAGAACTACATTATTTGCAGATCAGCATGATAAACACTTACCAAGATAAAATTATCCAAAAGCTAAAGGTCAAAGGCCAAATACCACAATGGCTCAAGAGATAAAACAAAGCAACAAAGTTAAACTTAACAGGATGAACAGAAATCCACCCCACTTATTAATTCTTTTGATAGATGTGAATGGCTTGAACTGCCCACAGAAGAGGCATAGGCTGGCCAAATGGATAAATATACATAGGCCAAGTACCTGCTGTCTTCAAGAAACACATCTAACCCACAAAGACTCATGCAGACTCAAGGTAAAGTGATAGAAAACAATATTCTATGTTAGTGGAAACCAAAGGAAAGCTGCCATAGCAGTTCTCATATCAGATAATTTAGTATTCAAATCAACAAAAGTAATGAAATACAAAGATGGTCATTATAAAGGGAACAATTCAAAAGAAGGCAAAACTATCATAAATATTTGCATACTTAACAGGAGTACCCAGATTCATAAAATAAATCCTACTAGATCTAAACAAAAAGATAGAAAACAACACCATGATAGCCAGGGACTTCAACACCCCACTGATGGAACTTGACAGATCCTCCAAACAGAAAATAAACAAAGAAACAAGGGATTTAAATAGAACTCTAGAACATATGGACCTAACAGACATTTGCAGAGCATTCTTCCCAAAACCATGAAATATTCATTTTTCTCATTAGCTCATGGGGCATTCTCTAAGATTGATTGTATCCTAAGCCACAAAACGTGTCTCAACAGATTAAAAAATAAACAGAATTTATACCATGAATCTTAGATCACTGTGGTATAAAATTAGAAATCAACTCCAACAGAAACACTCATCACTACACAAAGTCATGGAAACAAACAACCTACTGCTGAATGATTGGCAGGTTAGGGAAGAAATTAAGATGAAAATCAACTTGAACTAAAAGATAATGGGGACACAAGTTATTAAATCTGTGGGACACAGCTAAAGCAGGTCTGAGAGGAAAATTCATAGCTATAAATACCTATATCCAAAAGACAGAAAGATCACAAATCAACAATCTAATGAATCACCTCAAAGATCTGGAAAAGGATGAACAAACTACTCTCAAACCCAGCAGAAGAAAAGAAATAACCACAATTAGAGCAGAAGTAAATGAAATCAACAATAAAAGAATTATATGAAAGATTAATATAACAAAAAGTTGGTTCTTTGAAAACATAAACAAAACTGATATGCCTTTCACTAGATTAACCAGAAGCAGAAAAGAAAGGACTCTAATAAGCTTAATTAGGAATGAAAAAGGAGAAATTACAACTGATACCGCAGAAATACAAAATATCATCTCTGAATATTATAAAAATCTCTATGCACATAAACTTGAAAACATGGAGGAAATGGACAAATTGTTAGAAACACTCAGCCTCCTAGGCTCAATCAGGATGATATAGAATTCCTAAAAAGATCAATATCAAGTACCAAAATTGAAACAGTAATAAAAAACTTTTCAAAAAAAAAAAAGTCCCAGACCAGATGGTTTCATACCCAAATTTTACCAGGACTACAAAGAAGAACTGGTGCCTATCCTGCAGAAATTATTCCACAACATCAAAAAGGAAAGAAGCCTTCCCAACATATTTTATGAAGCCAACATCCGACCCTGATATCAAAGCCAGGAAAGGACCCAACAAAAAAAGAAAATGACAGACCAATATCCATTATGAATATAGAGGCAAAAATTCTCAATAAAATCCTAGCAAATCAAATTCAGCTGATTATCAATAAAATAATCCATGATGACCAAGTGTGCTTCACCCCAGAGATGTAAGGATGGTTCAGCATACACAAATGTATAAATGTAATTCACCACATAAATAGAAGTAAAAACGGAGACCACATGATCCTCTCAATAGATGCAGAAAAAGTATTTGACAAAATTCAGAACTCTTTTATGATAAGAATGCTTAATAAAATAGGCATAGATGGGACTTACCTTAAAATGATAAAAGCCATATATGACAAGCCCACAGCCATCATACTGAATGGGGGAAAAACTGAAAGCATTTCCACTTAGAACTGGGACCAGAGAAGTTTACCTTTTATTACCACTTCTATTCAACTTAGTGCTGGAAGTTCTAGCCAGAACAATCAGACAAGAGAAGGAAATCAAGGGCATCCAAATGGGGGCAGAAGAGGTCAAACTATCACTCTTTGGTGATGATATGATCTTATATCTAGAAAACTCCAAAGATTCTGCCAAGAGACTACTGGAATTGATAAATAACGTCAGCAAGTCTCAGGTTACAAAATTAATGTACACAAATAAGTAGCATTCATATATGCCAACAAGAGTCAAACTGAGAACCAAATCAAAGACTCAATACCTGTCAAAATAGGGACAAAGAAAATGAAATACCTAGGGATATATTTAACTAAGGAGGTGAAGGACCTTTACATGGAGAATTATGAAATGCTGAGGAAAGAAATGGCAGAGGATGCAAACAGATGGAAAACCATATCATGCTCATGGATCAGCAGAATCAACATTGTTCAAATTTCTATACTACTCAAAGTGATCTACATATTCAATGCAAACCCTATTAAAATACCAACATCATTTTTCACAGATCTAGAAAAATATAATTCTATGTTTCATATGGAACCAGAGAAGACCCCGTATAGCCAAAGCGACCTTAAGCAAAAAGAACAAATTAGGAGGCATCAATTTACCAGATTTCAAGCTATATTACAAGGCTATAGTAACTGAAATGGTATGGTACCGGCACAAGAGTAGAGACATAGATGAATAGAACAGGACTGAGAACCCACAGACAAACCCATCCTCATATAGCCATCTGATCTTTGACAAAGCATACAAAAACATACACTGGAGAAAAGAATCCCTATTCAATAAATGGTGCTGGGAAATTTGAATAGCCACATGTTGAAGACTGAAACAGAATCCCCATCTTTCGCGTCTCACAAAAATCAATTCATGACAGATAAAAAACTCAAACCTAAGGCATGAAACCGTAAGAACCGTAAAAGAAAATGTAGGAAAAACTCTTATAGATATTGGCCTAGGCAAAGAATTTATGAAGAAGACCCCAAAAGCAATCATAGCAACAATACAAATAAACAAATGGGACCTGATCAAATTAAGAAGCTTCTGCACAACCAGAGAAACTTCACTAAAGCAATTGACATTGTACAGAATGGGAGAAAATATTTGCATGGTATACATACGGTAAAGGGCTGATAACTAGAATTCATATAGAACTCAGGAAAATCAGGAAGAAAAAAATCAAACAACCTCATTAAAAAGTGGGGAAAGAACATGAACAGAAACTTTTAAAAAAAATAGACCAATGACCAACAAACATATGAAAAATGCTCAACATTTCTAATCCTCAGGGAAATGCAGATCAAAACCACGAGATATCACTTATCTCCAGTGAGAATGGCTTTTATCAAAAAATCTCAAACAACATATTTTGGCATGGATGTGGAGAGACAGGAACACTCATACACTGCTGGTGGTACTGCAAACTAGTACAATCTCTACAGAAAGTAATATGGAGATGTCTCAAAGAACTAAAAGTAGAACTATCTTTTGATCCAGCAATCCCACTAATGGGTATCTACCCAAAGGAAGAAAAAGCATTCTATAAAAAAGACATCTGCACTTGAAAGTTTATAGCAACAGAGTTCACCATTGCAAAGATGTGGAAACAATCCAAGTGCCCATCAATCCATGAGTAGATTAATAAAATGTGGTATATGTATACCATGGAGTACTATTCAGCCACAAAAAAAAAAACAATGGTGAACTAGCACTTCTAGTGTTACCTTGGATGGAGCTGGAGATCATTCTTCCAAGTGAAGTATCCCAAGAATGGAAAAACAAGCATCACATGTACTCACTATCAATTTGGTACTAATTGATCAATACTTATGTGCACATATGCAAGTAACATTCATTGGATGTCGGGCAGGAGGGGAGGGGAAGACAGGATGGGTAAATTAATACCTAACAGGTGTGGTATGCACTGTCTGAGGGATGGGCACACTTGTAGCTTTGACTTGGGCAGTGCAAAGGCAATATATGTAACCTCAACGTTTGTACCCTGTAATATTTTGAAATAAAAAAAATCCTGTGATTCTATACTCCATAAAATCAAGTATCTTCCGTCAGATGGTAAAGCAGTGAGCATCTATGAGCAGAGTTCAGAATAGCTAGAACAGTGATCATGTTTTCAAGTGTATAATCTGATAAGAATGAATGGCTCATATATCACAAATGGAATACATAATCTTGGTAGATTGTGTTCATTTCGTTACTTACAGTCTCAGGAAAAAGCAAAATAGAGTTGTTAAATTATATGATGTACAAAAACTAAAAAGATTTCTTTCACACAGGAAGATAAAGTTGAAGAATCGGAGTCTCCTCCCCATGAAATCAGAAAGGGCTGCCTGGGTCTTCAGAGAGAGTTTGGAGGCAATCTGGTATGACAGATGCTCCTCTCCTCCCTCCATGACTCACCCTCTCTATTTATTTCTTGGCTCCTCATCAAGAGGCATTAATTATTTAATTGATTAAGTTATTATTTATTAGCCTCCCTCCACCACTAAAATTTTTCTCTGGAAGGGGCCATGTATACCCTCCACATTGTGTAATTTTGGGCACATAATAGGGCACAAATATTTGCACATAAATATTTGCAAATTATTCTTTTTCCTGTAAGTCCTGTCTTCTGAACTAAATTACAAACTACCAAAGTACAGAGTTACAGTTTGTACTCTGAATGGTTCATTGGATGCAATAGTGCTGAGTAGACATCAGGATCTCGGTGATGATTTGTTTTATTCAGTATAATTAAATCGTATGGATTTACCCACAGGAAGGAGTGCCTTCCTTGATTCTGGCTCTGTGTTTTCATTGTACTTTATACATGCCTCTTTTATAGTCTCTGATGAACTCTATTTTAACTTTTTGTTCCTATATCTGACTGTCTCTCAATATTTTGTGTTTATCTGAAGAAATCATGAATAAGGAGAAGGATCTAACATTCTATTATTTGGCTGCTATGTCTAGCATGTGGCTGTGCTATGAGCTTTACAGATGTCAATTCAATTAATCTTCAAAACGTCTATGAAGCTGATAATTTAATCTTCATTGGATAGTTGAAAACAGTGAAACTCAGGGACCGCTTGCCCAAGATAGTGTGTCTGGCAAGGGCCAAAGCAGAGATGGTAGCCCTGATCTTTTCAGCTCCAATGCCCTTACTTACCCTTCTACTGGGCTGATCCATTTTTGTGTTATTTATTGAGTTAACAAATGGGAATGACCATGGTAGGTGACAACAAAGCTCTTGTGTTCACCCCACAGTAAAGTTGGAATACTTGGCATGTTATCACGAATTATTTTTATTTCAAACTGATAAGGTGTAAGCGGTACCTCTTAGAATAACTTGGGCTGCCTCCCTTAGGAAGTGAGATCACCTAGGAATAACAGAGGTAGCTTCCTTCAACAAGGTTGGGGAAGGACCTCCTGGAGTCACTGACAATAACTTTCCTTGGGAGGGTTAGTGAGAAGCTCCATTGCCCAAGGTAAGTGGGTGTCATAAACTCTTGGGTTTTAGGAGTTTAAAAGGAAGTATTATCCCAGAGAGGAATGGGGAAGTCAGTCAGACATGGGTCTGTCAAGTGATGGGTGCTTTAAAACAGCAGTCTTTAAACTTGATTAGAGTTACTCATGGACACAGATTTAAGGAATCAATGTTCAGAACCTTAATTTCCAAATTTTCCTAAATTTTTTCTGCCTGAGAACTTACTTGCATTTAAAACAGTGTTTCTTACACTTATAGAAGAAAGTTGTATTCCTCACCCACCCCAAATCTTACAAAAGTGCACATCACCAAGGTTTTAAAATCCCTCCTAGGCATCTACGGGGAGGGTTCCTTTAATGAGGAAGTCACCATATATCCTCGGGACTTTTAGTTTTTCATGCATTAAAAATGTTGTGTTAAGGTTGATGTAGTTGTCAGAAAGAGAGTATTTGGAGGCCGTATTGGGATTTCTGATTTCATATCTATGGTAGAGTAAGAGTGTGGGACTAATTACAATATTCATTCAGTGATTTTTCCTCTTCTACCCACCAACTATTGTCAAAGAACACATTCCACTTAAGGCAGAGTCCTGTAGGAATAAAGAAGAGAAACTATCACTAAGAAACACTAAGCATGCAAACTGGCCTTTTTCCCATTTTTTTTAGAAATTAGCTCTTGGTAATACTTATCCTTATGACCTGTAATGTGCTGAAAAGAAAAACACTTTCAAACAGCCAAAGAATTAGAGATTCTTTTAAATAATTTGGAATGTGTTCTAGAATTAGAAAATATTTCAGATTATATTCAATAAAATTAAACAATTTAAAAAATCACGTTTTTCATTTTTCATGTAATGCAAAAGCTATAAAGCTTATTTTGAAAATCAAATTACAACATTTTCTTCTAAATACAGGCATTCTTGATTTGGCCTGAATTTTCTACCTTCTATTGACAAGAGATAAATTTATGTGCTAGGTGCCAGACCTATCAGTTTTTCGTAGTATATACCTTTCTTTATCATAAATATGTCCAAAATTAATCTATTTTTCATAATGTGGTCTGTAATTTATTCAGTAGTTTTTATAATATTCCTTTTAATGTATATTAATGTAGTTTTGAATTAAAAATGATAGTCTGATTTGTGGATTGGTTTGAAAATGAGGACTGGCTTAGCCACTGGTTGTGTTAGTTTACACGATATAGTCAGGAGATGTTAATTTATATCCATGAAATAACTAAACCAAACCAGCAGTGCCAAGGTTTATATAAAAATATACTTAAAGCATTTGAAAAGATAAAATATTAAAAAAAATTTTTGCAAAACTTTTAATAGAATTAATATTTCAAGTTTCCCAAAACTTTCTGAGAATATAAGGCTATTCAAGGATCTCTAAATGAAACAATAAACGGTATAAATAATAAGTCTTGGTAAAATGAGGTAATTAGGAAAATGGCAGAGTAGAAAATCCTTTTTTGCTCATCGGGTGGTTTTTCATTGTTTTAAGCTACAAGCAAGTAGGATATTGAACTCTCCTCTTTATAAGGCAGTTGAATTAATTAGGAAAAGAAAAGAGATTTAGCTGCGCTTGCACTCTGAGTTAGCAGAGTAGAAGATATTCAATTACATAAACAGATAGTTGAATTATCAGTCAATCCACTGGCTCTATGGAGTAAGTGGCTTCTAAATATTCAGGAGTTTCGATACCTGACAAATGCCTAATTAAGATAGTAAAAAAAAACCCTTTCAATCATTAATTCCAAAAGTGTATTGAATGTTGACTACATAGAGGTTGTCCCAGGCTCTGGAGATGCAGATTGTACGAGTCAGACACAGCCTCGGTCCTCGGCAACTTTTCATTTAGTCGACAGAGTTCAACAATAAACAGGAAAGTAAATACGTAGGATAATTGAAGACTGTGGTATTCACTGTGAAGAAAATAATGTAAAGGAATACAGTTAGGATTGTCTAGGTACGGTTGGTGGGATTATCTCAGCTTCTGTGGTCAAGGAAGTTCAAAATTGGCTGAGCCCACTATGACATGAGGTGGCATCCCCCTGCGAGTCTCCAGGTGAAGGGAAGAGCAAGTGTAAAAGGCCATGAGGTGCGGATGGGCTTGGATTCTCCGCCCTACATGTTAGACAATGAGAAGCACCTTCGGTTTTAATGGCTCATTGCAACCGACACAGACTTTACAAACCCTGTGATTTCCTGAGTTCTATAGCTTGTCTTAACTGCTCATTCCTCCACAAGAAGTAATACTTCTATAATCTCTAATGCCCATAGGCTCTTTTTTTTTCTCTTCCATGAGTTTAATTTTTATTCTTTTTAAAAAAATACATATTTTTTTTTATTTCAGAATGTTATGGGGGTACAAATGTTTAGGTTACATATATTGCCTTTGCCCCGCCCGAGTCAGAGCTACAAGTGTGCCCATCCCCCACAGCACCCATTAGGTATGAATATACCCATCCCCTCCTCCCCCCTCCCACATGCCTGGCACCTGATGAATGTTACTACCACATGTGCATGTAAACCCATAGACTCTTAAACTAAAAGTTTTTTCTCCCTTTTGGCCTGCTCTCAAAATTACAGATAAAGAAATACAACTTTTATTTTTGTCTAATCACCAGGTAATAAATATCTATGGTGAAACTGTTGATGGGAAAATGAAAGACAAAAAAAAAAAAATAACAAAATAATTAAATCTTGGAAGAAAATGATACTGGAATATATTGAATAGTACTGAAGAAAATATGATAAAAATCATAGAGAAAAGGAAAATACAGGTGGATTTCCCATTCCTGGAATGAACCATTATTAACAGTTGTGTGAATTTTTTCTTCTTTCTGATCACTTTTAAAAACAGACATATACACTCATACAATTACACATAGACATATAATGAACAGTGAATTTTGCTTTTAATTTCAATCTAATATGTACATTTTATCTATTTATATATCTACCCACCTACCTACTTACCTATCATCACATATGGAAGCAAGGAAAGTAATGATTTACTCTGTGTTATTATAAGAAACAACAGGTGTCTTGGACTGCTTCTTTGATTAAAGCTAATATGTTTACACTATTACTTATTTGTTTAGGTTAGGGCATTAAAGAATTTATTTATGAAATAAAAAATAAATCTATTAGCCTATTAATAATCATCTGAGAAGGGATCACTGTAATGCATTACAAGTCTCTCTATCCTCATCTTTTCATATTAGTCAGTTGGCACAACCCTGTTAACATACTTTTGAGCATGTGCTACAGACATAGGATATGAATATTTACAAGAAGTGGAAAGATTTAGGAAGTAGGAGATATAAAGCCTTTTTTTTCACCACACTTTCCTATTTTCCTAGGAAGATTGACCATTTCTTCCTTTTTTCCCTCCATGTATGTTTCCTTGATGGTATATTTCCTTTATTGCATTTATTTGAGTGGCAGAAGTGAGTTTCCTACAAAAGAGGCAGGTACAGAAAACATCAAATTTCTTAATTTTTAGACATCAATCTGGATCAGCCCTTGCTTGAGAGAGTATAAACTAATTCAGTCTCATTCATGCTTTGGGAAGCACCTCCCCCTCCTTGTGATAATACAAGACCCTGATGCTTACCTGAGAAAGGTGGAAGGACTTCCATTGTGACAGCCACTCATGCAAGGGCCCATTTCCCAAGCCCTTTGGGGCTTCTCAAATGTACACGACTCTACTTCCAGCTAGACAACTCTATTTGCATGGTGGCTAGTATGGACCCATAAATCTTTCACGAGGGGTCTTAGTTTATGGTTTTATCATTTCCTATTAAAGTTTTCCCCCTCTGGTGAGACGGACATTGGGTACCATTCACAGAAAATCCCCAAACCCAAACCTCTGTCCTTTTCCATGGTCTTCAGGTATCATTCTTCCCTTCAAACACCATCTTTATTCTTTTGAAATGGTTTCTAGAAACCCAAAGAAAAATGTGGGTTAAAAAAGATGTCCACTTGTCCTGCAACTTCTTTTGTCCCAGACACCAAAGTCTATGATGATTTTCCAAGATTAGAAAAGTAGCCACATGGAGGAAATACTTTCAACTTAATCTCCACAGTCAGAAAATAGCAAGAAGTTAGCATTGCAATAAATAATCTAGCATATTTGTTTACATGTCTATACCGTCTATCTCTGTGCCTCTCAAAATAACATAGTGCCTGGTTCATACCAATGTGTCCAACAAATGTTAGTTGAATAAATAAATTCATTCATTATTACTTCTGGCTTAGAAACACAATAAGACACATTTTATAATTTCCATGTCTTTCCTTGATCCCAATTTGGGGATCAAGTTTCTATATCTGGCCAGGTCATTTTTTTTCCACCTTAGAGAGATTGTATAGTAAACTACACCTTTCCACATCAATATGCAAAGGTCCTGGGAAGAAGAAGGATTTGAGAGCCTGCAATAGCACAAAATATCTGAGTATTCAATTCTTTCCCTTGAGAAAGACCATTTAAGAAGAAATATGTTATGTCTGCTCTATTGAAGCTTCTCACATACATGAAGAGTTAATTGATGTAAACTATGGTTTTGGGTCTACCATAAGGCAAGCTGAGATCTTGTGAGGAGGAGGAAGCAGCAACATTTGGGCTGGGAGGAATTTTCAGTGCTGTGCACTGAGCCCTTGTGCAGGAGTGGCAGTGAGTAGTTAGCAATCCAAAGTGGGTCTGAAATGTCTGAGAGAACTCCGGATGGCTCAGGGCTCACATCAGTCAGACTCCTAGGCAAGCTGATCTGGTGGGTGGGGGATCATGCCAGGAATTTCCAGTAGTGACAAGGATTGGCTGAGTTATTTTTAATGTTGCAGGAAGGTGATTTTACAGATATGACTATTTATTAAGTATATTTTAACTTAATATTCAAATTATTAATGTTATAAAGTTCAAAGCATAGATTTTAAAAAACCTTTTAAATCCACATAAAATACCTTAATTTCTTTTACTATATAGCAGAAATTTGAGTGGAAGATTTCCTTTTGCTTTAGAATTCCAGTGGGAACTAAAAACTGAGAATAGAAAGTGCTAGAATCATTTATGTAGGCCTTAATAAAAGTGAGCAAAACCAATCCTGAGACCGTCATCCTCACTGCTCCATCAATCCATGTAAAGGAGGAAAAGAAAGTAAGCAAAGACAGATGGAGGGAATGCATAGGATAGAGACTTTAGAATTTTATCCTTTCTCCTATAAACTCCATCCAAGTAATAGGGGCTCAGAGAGTTACTCACAGAGATTGATGGTGCCTGTAATAAGGGGACATTGATTTCGTACTCTCTGGCTGGAAGTTTGCTGAGATGCAGGAAGAGCCCACCATATGGTATGTGGTGAGAGCACTCCTGGGAGAACCTGGCATATTACCTAGCGATTTGGAGGAATTCTGAAGGATGAAAGAGTGTTGTAGGAACCCATGATGACACAGTGAGGGGAGAGGGCAGACATAGGGAAAAGCCTGAACTTCCACAGTTTGCCAAGGCATGGATGCATGCAATGCCCCATGCAAAATGAGCGTTTAGGACACAAACTTAGCAGAAGCCAAATTGAAAGACTTTCTGCACAAGAAGTCTGCCTGCAGAGCAGTGCCAGAATCATGCGCTTGTGCTAAGGTTGAGGCTGATTTATTTCACCACTTGATTTTATTTAGGTACTCTTTTTATTGACTAGATCCTACATTTACCCCCTAAAATAACTATACAATTCTATGGCCATCGTCCTTACAGGAATCACAAAGGAGACCGTAATATAGTTTCAGATGCCCTTCAGTTTGAAGCAGAATCTTAATACAGCAACTGGAGAGAGACCAGCCCGTGAAGGGAGTGACTGAGAACTAGGTCACGAAGGCTGATGAGCTTCAGGGGAGGACACCGGGATTCAGGGGAGTAGAAGAGTGAATCTGAGACTCTGGGATAAAGTTATAGGACATTTTTACGTAGGAAAGTCATGGTCTTCAAGACTTACCTTTCTTTTCTTCCTCCTCCTGTTCATCCTTGTTCCCTTCCTCCTTCTCCTTCTTAGCCCCAGCCTAATTCCAATGTTCTGCTCTTAAAATAATCTTATCTAATTGCAGATTTTTGGGAGAGATTGGCACAACAATGATTTTACTAGTTTGTCCCTTTCGACAAATTTATGTTGCTTCTAAAGGACCATATCAACTCTTTCTCAGTTTAATGATAAAAATGTGAGTGCTGGGATAAGTCAACACCTCTGTGGGTATGACCTGCAAACAATCAAAACATTGCTGGGTTCTGATTGGATGGAAATGAGTGTGGTCCCTTTGCTCTGAATATCATATCGTGACAAAAATCACAGGTGTGTAAGCTGAGGTGACCACTCAGGACACAAAATGATTTTGCTTTATATTATTAATAGCACATAAACATTTTTGTTTAAAAAATCTGATAATATTCACCGCAACAGATTCTGCCCTAAAAATTTCTTCCCCTAGAAAAGCTAAAAATATGGGTACATGTGTGTTGTATAGCTTATGCAAACCAGAGTTATGTGAATAAAACATGGATAGTTTCAAATCAATAGAGCATTCTGCTGCTTGTGTTAAATTTGGGAGTGAGGAAAGGAAATGCTTATCAAAGCCTAGAATGGCTCTATGCAAAGGTCCTTTAAAGTAGATCTGTTTGTAGGACACTAAGCACGTCTACACTAAGGGGGTTTGTGTTGTCAATAGGCCAGTGGAAATGAGGTTGGGCGATAAGGCTACTTACTGTTGGTATGTACATAGGCTTTAGTGACTTAGGAAGCAAAACCAGTTCCACACTCTATGAACTGGTTGGGCTTGGTCTTTTTATGTATTGCCAAGCATAGCTTGGATTGGATCAGGATCTGGAAACAGCTGGCCTGCATGATGGAATTCCTCTGTGCTGGCAGGCAACCATGGGAAAAGAGAGGGACTATTAGGCATAAAAAAGAACTGGAACTAGCACACAGAATTGGTGAGAGAGTAAGTGACAGCAGATAGAATTATAAAAGCAACAGCATTACAAGTCTCAAGCTCGAAGTCATTGTTTCCTTCATCACTGTAAGAGGATTGGTGCTCTTTCCCCCAAGATGGAAGAGGGAAGTGAGCATTTGCTCAATTGAGGATGATAGCTAGGTCTTTGTACATTTAGAAAGGTTTTAAAGTTTTCATGAATAAATATTTATGATATAGAATCTCTGTTTTGCTTAAAGTTTTGTGATTTTTATTAAACTTAAAGCCTTTGTATTAATTGGGAATGTGTTCAAGTGCAAAATATGGATAACCTGACTAACCCTAGATTTAAAACCTAGAGGCGTATCTGCCACACATAAGAAGAAGGCTGGTGGTAACAGTCCAACATGGGTGGGTTTAGTAATGACTTTGGGAACCCAGGCTTCTCCCATGTTTCTATTGCACCATTCAATATTGGCATTTATGCTTAGGTATTAGCTTTATAGGCACTTATGCTTATGTATGTTGCTTTATGGGCACTGGAAGCTGCCACATCTCCAGGCCTCATGACTGTATTCCAGATTGAAGAACAGGTGGCTTCAGCAGAGTCCTGCATATCCCAGACCTATGGCTCATGCCCACACCTAGCTTAAAAGGAGACTGAATAAACCTGTTTTCAGCTTCTAAGGCCTCTATACCAGAGTCAGGCAAAGAAGAAGGGTATTGAAAGTGAAGGTTGCATCAGCCAACCTGTAGTGTTAGCCCACAGCGATTCCAAGGATAAATATTATATAAGCAATTATTAGATCACACAATATGTGCTGAATTATTAATGTTTTTCATCCCCCAAAAATAGTAATATGAGAGCTGGTGGTTTTAAATCTTTCTTGCTTTTAGCCTAATTTATCTTAGATTCAGCCCGGTTTCCCCCACACCTGGGTCTAGTGGCTCTGTAAAGGAATGGCAGGCCGAGTTATATTCAGGCATACCCAAGAAGCTCTATGGTGCATGCCAACAGCAGTTACCCAGAAGTGGTGCCCAGACCGCCATGTAGAAATGGATTCTGAAGTTGCCCAGAGGCCTGGCAGGAAAGTGGGCCTTGATGTCTGCTATGAGGGAAGATGTTTGCCCATGGGCTGTCTGTTCTCCCTTTTCCTACAAATTCAGTTATAATGTAAACACTTCACTAGAAAGTGTACTAATTTTTCTCTTTCCCCATGTAATTCTTTTAACACCAGTATTTATGAAGAGAGAGAAACTGATGCTTTTGTTAAGTAAAGTGAGTTCAGTTGGGAAGTTCTTATGTCACAGAAAGGAAGGCCAAGTTGACAGTCAGCTACACTTGTTTTCTTTGAGATTAAGAAACTGAACTAGGGATATCACCATTAACTCCATATTCTGATTAAGTAATTTTCAAGGGAATGACAATTGCCACATGAGTCATGCTGCAGTTTATACTGTCATTCTCATAACCAGTTATCAGTTGGAGAAAAGCTTTATGCCCAGAACAGCAATCTTAAAATTCTCCACCGAAAGATATTTCTGCTCAAAATTACCTATTCATGTAAATGAGTAGTCATATTCCTTTGTATTGGGCCGCTAGGTTGCCATAACGAGACACTGTAGACTGGGTGGCTTAAACAACAGAGATTTATTTTCTCATGGTTATGAAGGCTGGAAGGTCTTAGATTAAGGTGCCAGCAAGGTAGGTTTCATTCCGAGACCTCTCCTCTTGGCTTGCAGCTGGCCACCATCTTGCTGTGTGATCTCTTTTTTTGTGTGGGTGAAGAGAGGGAGAGAGAGAAAGCTCTCTAGACTCTTTTATTATTAGAACACTAATCATACTGTATCAAGGCCCTACCTTTATGACCTCATTTACCCTTAATTACCTCCTTATGGGCTCTATCTACAAATACAGTCACATTGGAGATTAGGGCTTCAATATATAAATTTTGGGGAACATAATTCAGTCTATAGCATCTCTATAAAATAAAATTATAGATAAGTTATCATCCTAAAATAGAAGATACATTTTTTCATTCTAAGGTCAAGAAAATGTCTTTTATTCTAACCTGTATCATAAGTCATGATATCCTCTATCCACAGAATGTTCAAGGTAGTAGGAAGATTTGTGAGGAAGCATGAAAAGCAATCCAAATACACTTTTCATCACAGTCTTATTTTTGGCCAGAATTATTTAGCTTGAGAGGTCACCAAGAAGGATAAATACCAGAAGTTCAAAGATTATTTTCTTCCACATAAAATTTAATCAGTTTTATGATTTTTTAATTCTTGTTTTAATTAGACATCTGAGAATATTGAAAAATCTTCTCTAATGAGCTTTTTTTTCTTCCATAACAGATGACTTAAGTAATAGGGTTGGCCAAGTGAATATCAGCTTTTGATCAAGGAAATAGTTCTGAGCTATCCAATAGAATATTTAAAACTGAGGACATAAATAAGCCTCACACTGATAAACTGATCACTGTGATTTAGAAAAAAAATTGAACTAGAAATTTAGAAAAAAAAAACCAAAATGATTTCACTGCTGATCATCTCTAATCTCCTGGAATAAATGCTAAGAGAAGGATGCCCAGTACAAAACTGACCAGGACTCTTATATTGGAAGCAGAAGATCTGAGTTTGAATATGTCACCAATATTTTCTTGGTGTGTGACTTCAGAAAAAAAAACTTTAATTTTCTTATTCTCAATTTCTTTACTCATGAAATGGGTCTACTAATTTCCATCTACACATGTAGGTATATGACTATGAATATATTTAGAATTGTGTAACCATATTATGTGTATGGAATAAATCGATACTAGATGATAAGTACTATTTGGGCAGATATGTATGAAACTTATAGTTACAACTCCCACATGCTTTTGATTTTTGATTAAATTTATAGGCATTCTAAGAATGTTTGCTGAATGAATGAGAGAATGTTTTATAAACAAGTGATTTATCACCTAATTTCCTTTCCTCTAATATTCAAGGTTTGCCTTAAGTGGTTTTCTAGCTCTTACAGTTTATGATATTTTGATATAGGATAGCATTCAATTCATAATTCTTAAGACTGGCATGAAAAAGCATCAAGTGAAAATTTCACGTTAGGCAAGGAAAAGTTTGTGCCAATGGATAAGCCACTGACACTCCAGAAGTGTGGGCAACAATTATTTTGGGGGGATTTCTTCTGTTAAAATTACAAAGGAGGGGCATATTTGTTGGAACAAAGTTCGAACAAATTCAGTTTTGTATAGAATTTTAAAAAATAAAAGAAAGCCTTTACTTCTCTCATTCTTATCTTACCCTCCTTCGTGTCCTACTTCCCAGGAGTAAATGATGACATGTGTTTTACAGATATCTCCCCCCCCCCCTTGTATTCAGATGAAGGAATTTTGATGGATAGAGGGTTTTAAATGAATTATACCAAGCAATAGGTACATTTATAGTTTATAAAGAAGGGAACACAGAGAAGGTCCCCAAACAATGGCTCTTCCTTGTACAATTGCTATACTATGAGATCCAAGGGATATCTGGGATTGGGCCAGCTGAATCAGTTTTTGCCAGAATGACCCCTCCTGAAGCACTGATTATATCACATGGATGACCACCTTCTCCACAGCTATCCTGACTGGCTGGATAATGATCAGGATAGTGGAGTTACCTTTTCTCTTTCTAAACCCCAAACTGACATTGAATAATAGACTGTTCAACTCATCAGTAGGATGGGTTTGTTACTCCTTGGATTGGGCATTTGGCATAGTTTGTAAAACAGAGCTCAGATATGGTTTCAGGAAATGTAGCCTTGAATAGAAAAAAATCCAGTTATATTTCATTATTTTAACATATTTTGCTTTTTTGTACAAGTAGATATTCTGCTTTTCTTCATCTGGGCCCTAGCACTGTGCTGCTGGTCTTTGAGTTTGCAAATGAAGACCTAGAACACAGCTATACATCCTTCATATTCCTCAAAAGATTCACTTTTAAACATCCTTAATAATGGTTTCTATAAACTATAGCCATGTCTTGGCAGTTCTAAAATTTTGAGATTTGAAATCCTCCATAAGATTGTTTGCACTTGGAACTGTCGCTAGACCTTAAAAGGTCTGATTTTGCTTCTAAACTCGTTGTTGAGTGCTCATATTCCTTATTTCCACCAAAATATCTTTCAGTTCCTGTAGAAGACTAAAGGAGGGCAATTCTTAGCAGGGGAAAGGGAAGGGAAATCAGCACAGCTCCTGACATATTCACTGGTGACTATGTGGAAAAGTCTGGAGTCTTGTTGGGCCATGTACCTCCATCTCCCCTCACCCCAGCTCATCATGACAACTCTGCTCTTGATGAAAAATGCAGGATTGTGTCTTAGTCTATCTGGGCTGCTATAATAGAATACCACCGATTGGTTGGCTTATAAAAAACAGAAATTTATTTCTCACGGTTCTGTTGGCTGGGAAGTCCAAGATTAGGGTGCCAATAGGTTCTGTGTCTGGTGAGGGCCTGCTTCCTGGTTCTTAGACAGCTGTCTTCTCACTGTGACCTCCTGTGGCAGAATGGGAGAGGGAGCTCTCTGGGATCCCTTATATATAGGCACGAATCCCGTTCATGAGTGCTCCACTCCCATGACCTAATCACCCCAAAGGCCCCACCTCCTAATTCTATCACCTTGGAGGTCAGGACTATGAATTTGGGGCAGGAGGGGCAAACATTCAATCTATAGCAGACTGCGTGGTATCAAAGCACTTATGTTTCTGTAAAAAGAAATTAAATGACTGAATGTACTCTTAGGAAGCTAAGTTTTGAAAAGAGAGGAGTAGCAAAAAGCGAGAGGGAGAACAGAATAGATCTCACACGGACAGGAACAATTCTGTATACTATTTTGTAAAGGACAGAACTGATATTCAGCTGGCATGTACCATAGCAAGCTTTCCCATATCTAAATGCTTCTCTACCAGAAGGACATTTGCCCATGGCTTTGCTTCAGGTGCTCACACCTGTCTGGGCAGGAAGAAGTGCTGAGGTAAAGACAGCATCTACTTGGTGCCAGACAGAGAAAGAGACATTAAACACATTTTCAGGTCTTTTGACTACTTTCTTCTTGAAAGGGGAAGAAATTTCAGCACCTGAGCTGAGAGGATAGGGGCAGAGGACTTAAGGGAAGAGCAAGAGAAAATCCCAAAGACTGAGAGAAGAGGGGAGGACAAATTGCTCCTGTGCATATGAGGGTTTGGGAGCTTCTACGTGTCAGGAGGCAGATCAGGAATTCAGCACTGTGGTTTAAAAGGCTTGTGAAACATTCAGCCCAAGCTCAGCCTGCAAAATCTATGTATCTGCCAGCTGAATTTCAAATATTGACCACAACCAAATCTTTTAAAACTTCATAATCCAATAGCGATACTAGTTGAGCAGCTATAACAATTCTCAACCAGTGCATATTTATTGGTAGCAGATATCAAGACAAAAACATCATCTTCTGCTGCCTCAAAAGGAAAAAAGACATCTGAGACAGACTGCAGAGTACCTGTGAAGATAACAGGTGCAGTGTCTGGACCAGGTGGTCTGACATTCAAGTTAAGCCATTCATAGGGGTTTTGAAATTTCTTAACACTCAGGAGTATTGCTCTTGTCTTCTTCCTGTTTACTTCCTATTTCTGACTCACTTCTCAGCATCAAAACCCTCTGAAGGACATTTTCTTATCCATTCATTCAACAAATATTTATTGATCTCGTATTAGACGTCGGCCACCAGAAAATGGTGAGGAATGGGTGATGCTGGAAGCTCACTCTTGTCTGCTATTCACTGATGGAATTGTCTGCTATTCACTCCCCAAGTGATGGGGAGGGTTTGGGTATTTAGCAGACCCAGGTTTTAGTACTGACACCATTGTTTAATACCTCTGATCTTTGCTAATCCTCAGGCAAATTAACTTCTTTGAGTCTCAAATTCTTCATTTGTAAGATGGAAGCAATTTTACTTGATAAACCTTGTATGGTTGCTATAAGAATAAGTAACATGTATACAGTGCTTGGGGAGAGACTGATTCATAGTTGGGACAACATTAACATTTATTTCTTTTCTTCCTATCTCCTAATCAATATGAGAGTCCACATCTGGGCACTGGGATGGCATAAAGGATAGACGCATCAAGTTTAAAGTTATTAGTTTTGCTCATAGAGAAATTCAAAGACTTGAAATAATTTTTGTATCTCCTTTAAGATCTCAATTACCTTGTCATGGGGCTGAGGGTGGAAGTGGGGTGGTGGGCTGGCAAACGTGGGTTTGAAGAAGCAAAGAAACGTCAATACCGTGGGCATTTTTGAAAGAGAGAGAGAGAGGGAGAGAGAGAGAGACTGTCTTTCACAGTTTGCCTTTCTTCCTCAGTGTTATTTAATCATGGCAGCTTTACTGGAGTTCTCCAGTAGGCATTTATTATTGATATTAGGGCTGTTCTTTTTACTTTGCAGTTCCCAGTGACACAAAACAGCTAAAAATCTGATCACAACATGATGTTTTGAGTTCACTTAATGTTCTCTATCTCCTAGGCCCCATAAATAAAGAATCAGTGTTTGGAGAGTGATTTGAGTCTCGTCCATCTTCTGTGCCTTCAAAGATAGAAAACCTGAATTGCAGGGTCTGCCACATTCTGCAGTCTTTGGCCTGAAAGCCAAAGATAGTGAAGAGATTCTCCCTAAATGTCAGGCCTCTCTTAGTTCTGGCTTGGGTATTGGGCACAGATTTTTTTTTTTTTTTTTTTTTTGAAACAGAGTCTCACTCTGTTGCCCGGAGTAGAGTGCCATGGCGTCAGCCTAGCTCACAGCAACCTCGAACTCCTGGTCTCAAGCGATCCTCTTGCCTCAGCCTCCCAAGTAGCTGGGACTACAGGCACGCGCCACCATGCCAGGCTAATTTTTTCTATTTTTAGTTGTTTGGACAATTTCTTTCTATTTTTGGTAGAGACGGGATCTCGCTCTTGCTCAGCCTGGTCTCAAACTCCTGAGCTCAAATGATCCGCCCACCTCAGCCTCCCAGAGTACTGGGATTACAGGCGTGAGCCACTGTGCCCGGCTGGGCACAGATTTTAATCACTGTGTTTCATTGACCCCTGAGTGGCATATCTCCGTGTAATGAAGACCACCCTTTTGGAAGAGAAATAACCCATATCTGCCCACAGTCTTATATCTGTTTTTTTGTGATTTCCGTGTTTCAGAAGCCCATGCCATGTCAGAACCATAATCGTTTTTTAAGAGAATCTTACATTCACTAAGGTTTGAGTCCTCATCAACCAAGACTGGGAGAGACACAGCTATTTTGATGCCCTTGCCGTTTTCTTGCACATTTAACATAATGCTTCAGAAAGAGCTTTCATGAACAATAAACATCTATATACAATGGGGTTGACATTGTTACTGACATTTCAGCAATAATCTGGTCAAAATCCTTTGTCACTCTATGTCATTTGAGTCACTGGCACAGATATTTCTTCTTTTATTCCTTACAATGTTTGCCCTTTTGGATTTTTATTGATTTGACACCTTTTCTTAGCTCTTTGCTAGTTGACTGCTCCACTATTTTTAACCCCTTCTTGAGAACATCCTAGAATTTATCTAGGAAACCCTCTCCTCTCTTCTTTAATAGAAATACCACTTTTACCTTCTGCCTCAAAAATTACAACAAGGTAGCTGCTCATTTCTGCAAAATTGTTTTATTCTGTAGAGTTTCTCCTCTAGGGTCCTCGTGTGATTTCACCATTGCACACTGACATTACCTGATGTGTTGGGGGGGTGATTAAAAAAAAATCACATGGTATCTTAGATCATCTGCATAAGAAGTTTTAGATAAGCAGCTTCCCAGAAAATTATAACATTTAGCCAGTGTTGGTAACAAGTAGGCCAAGATTTTATTTCTTGACTTAACATTTATTTATGAAGACCTTTAATGTGCTATCAAGCTCTGAATATCTCTGTATTCAGTTCTTCAGTGAAAGTGCCTATTACATGTTTGATTCAAATTACAAACCTCTGATGTGATTTCTCAAATTGCCAATGGAAAGCATGCATGTTGGTTCTCTATACCGTGCCTTGGCCACTGCTGTCACCAGGTGAATGTCAGGGCTTTATGTTCTGCCTGTTTTTACCACCCACGCAGAAGCTGTCCTTCATCATGATTGGGGTAGGGGACAGGGACATGTGCACTTTTGTCCTCACACATGGTTGCTGGGTTGCAAGGAATAAAAACCCAGAGTAAATAAAGCAAAAATAGACAAATCAAAGGAAACATCATGGAAACCAAAATAAAGCAGCCTTGATGGGCCTCACAGGGGCCTAGAACCAGGAAATGGAGGATTGGAGGTTAGCCCACTCCTCTGTGCTTCTCTGCACATCTTTCTTCTTTCTTTATGCACCTGTTTACATGTTCTTGGCTTTGGCAAGTATATGGCCTGCATGTGGTTGCCTTAAGTGCAACCCCAACTACTCAGTTTTTCCAACTCATATCCAGTTTAAGTTTCTACGGTGATTTCTGAGGCAGAGCTTCCTTTATGGCGTTCACTTCCCCTGATCTGGTCCTGGCGGAGTCCTGAGGCAAGAAGCCTGTCTCCAAACTCTCTCCTGTAGGATTGGGAAGGGTCCAAACCGGGAAGTGTCCGCTAAGAGCAGTCCCTCCCCAGCCCAAAGCAGACTAGCCCAAAGCAATCTTAAGTGAAAAGAACAAACTGGGAGGTGTCAGTCTACCAGACTTCAAACTGTACTACAAGGCTATAGTAACTAAAACAGCATGGTACTGGCACAAGAACAGAGACATAGATCTCTGGAAGAGCACTGAGAATCCAGAGACGAAACCATCTGCATATGGTAATCTAATCTTTGACAAAGCAGACAAAAATATACACTGAGGAAAAGAATTTCTTTTAAATAAATGGTGCTGGGAAAACTGGATAGCTACATGTAGAAGAATGAAACTGGATCTCCACCTCTCACCTCTCACAAAAATCAATTCAAGATGGATATCAGACTTAAACCTAAGGCATGAAACCTTAAGAATTCTAAAAGAAGATGTCAGGAAGACGCTTTCATACATCAGCCTAGGCAAGGAATTCTTGAAGAAGACCCCCAAAGCAATCGCTGCAGCAACAAAAATAAATAAATGGAATCTCACCAAATTAAAAAGCTTTTGCACGGCCAAGGAAACTGTCATTAGAGCGAATAGACAGCCTACAGAATGGGAGAAAATATTTGCTCTCTACACATCTGATAAAGGGCTGATAACTAGAATCTATCTAGAACTCAAAAAATCAACAAGAAAAAATCAAACAACCCCATCAACAAATGGGCAAAGGAAATGAACAGAAACTTTTCAAAAGAAGACAGAATAATGGCTAGAAAACATATAAAAAAATGTTCAACATCTCTAATCATTAGAGAAATGCAAGTCAAAACCACAATGAGATATCACCTAACCCCAGTGAGATTGGCCTCTATCAAAAAATCCCAAAACAACAAATGCTGGCGAGGATGTGGAAAGATGGGAACACTCTTACACTGCTGGTGGGATTGCAAATTAGTGCAACCTCTGTGGAAAAGAATTTGGAGATACTTCAAAGAGCTAAAAACAGAAATATCATTCAATCCAGCAACAGCACTATTAGGCATCTACCCAAAAGAGCAAAAAACATTCTATGATAAAGATGTCTGCACCCGAATGTTTATGGCAGCAAAATTCACTATTGCAAGGGTGTGGAAACAACCCAAGTGCCCATCAATTCATGAGTGGATTATTAAAATTTGGTATATGTACACAATGGAATATTACTCAATCATAAGAAACGACAGTGATATAGCACCTCATATACTATCCTGGATTAAATTTAAGCCCATTATCCAAAGTGAGGTACCACAAGATCTGAAGAATGGGCTCCATTTATACTCGCCATCAAATTGGTACTAACTGATGAGCACTAGTACTAGTACTACTACTGATGGCAGTAATACTCTCCAGGGATTAGGGGAATGGGGGGTAAACCTGCAACTAAAGGACACGGGAGCATTGTAGGGGGAAAGGGCTTGCTTCTAACCCTCACTTGGGTGAGGCAAAGACATAAAGTGTAACCATAATGTTTGTACCCTCATAAAACCCTGAAATAAAAAAAAAAAGTTTCTAATAGGCACTGACTGGTTTTAATTTTCTACAATTCTAAATTCCAAAAAGAAAAGTTTCTTTTGTGTATATGCCTGTACCTAGTCCCATTATCTGGAACCAGAAGATGTGGGCTCCTGGGGCTTGTTTTTCGGAACAAGTTTTCTGAGAAGGAGTTAAGAAAGCTGGAAGGACAAGATTGCTCCCTGTAATGCAATTCTACACACACACACACACACCACACCACATACATACACCACATATGTACATTTATAACATCCATTCATAAAAAAGGATACACGGCTTAGAAAATTGAGGTTGAAAAGCCAGCACATTACAGAGGAAAAAGCCTTGGAGTGGGAGGGAAGAGACATGGACACTTAACTAGCTTTGTCACTAAGTGTTGGTGTCACCTTGGGCAACTACCCTCCCATCTCTGGATTGAGTTGTCCTCATCTATAAATGAAAGATTTACTAGTGGTTGTTTATGCACCTCCATATTACCTGTTTTTTCTTTCCCAAAACTATTTTAAAAAATGAATGGCTCTTATATTCACTCCTTCTCTTCTTTTCCCTAAATCAGTGGTTCTCAAACTTTTTGATTTAAGGGTCTCATATTTAAAAAAATAAATAAAAAATTGAGGAACTCAAAGAGCTTTTGCTTATATGGGTCATATCTATTAATGTTGGCCATGTAGGAAATTAAAACTGAAAAATTTTTAAAAGTATTTATTAATTCATTTAAAAATCAAAATAATATGCTCATTGTATTTTAACATAAGTAACATATTTTATGAAAAGTAACTATTATTTTAAAAACAAAACACAGTCTCTTTAATGCCTACCTTAAGAGAAAACAGATGGATTTTCATACCTATATCTGCGTTCAATCTGCTGCAGTTTATTGTTTTCACTGAAGTACCTGAAGAAAATTGACCACACGCAGAATTGTAGTTGGAAAAGACAGAAATATTTTATGGCCTTTTCAGATAATTGTGGTTGTTTTTCTTTGTTAGCACAAGAACAATCTTTTGATAAGCACCTTTACAGAAGCATTGTGAGAAAGAGTATGTGGAAGGTAAATATTTTGTGGTTTACACGTCTGAAGATAGCTTTATTCTATCTTCCTACTTGATTGCTTGGCTAGTTACAGAATTCTATGTTAGAAATAATTTTCATTAAATCTGTTGTCCCACTCAGCCTACGAGTTTCGAGAATTGCTCTTGAGAAACCCATGTCTACTCTGATCCCTCATTGTTCATGGAGCTCATGGAGGAAACACTTTGATTGAAATCTCTGAGCCCATGAGTAGGGCGTGCAGACCTAGATCACCTTGACAGGGTGATCAGGGTGGGTTGTTAAGGGTCTTCAATGTCATTGTCCTTATGATTTTCCTTGGAGAAGACTATTCCAAACTTTTGTCTGGAAAATATAGGTCTGCATACCAGGGTTCTAGAAATGGAAAAGGGGGAGTAGGGTAGCTTGGTAGCCATATGCATTTGGCTACTTCACGTCACTGTTCTTATAAAAGTATTCAGGTTTTCAAATGAGTCTGGGGTCCCTTTGTGCTGGTACTCTCTATTTTATAGTCTGCAGAGTTGAACCTTCCATAAATCTGCTGAAAAGCCTCCAGAATTTTGCTGGAGTGGAGGATGGGTAGTCACCCGGGGGGGCATAGAGTGAGGGACGGTTCTAGGGTTCTAAATTTTATCAAACAATTTTAATCCAATTATGATCTTGCTCTTCATCTAAATCACTCTTCATTCCCAGTTCCAGAGATATGTGGTGCTGTCACTTCCTGGATCTTTTGAGGATTCTGTGGTGCAAATATGGTTGTTTCTTAATTTTCCATGGTACTAGCTTAAGCTCCCACTGTTTAATTATTTAATTAGGTCTCCTAAATTATTTAATACTTATCTTTCAGGTCTTCCAGAAATTTGTTGTTATTGAATCTTGTCCTGTTCTTTCCATCTTTGTAAGTTTATATCTTAAAAAAAGAATCTCTTTACTTATTTAGTGGATTTTATGAAGGGTGCAAAATTCAATGTATATATTTAATTTGTTATCTTTTTCTGGATTTACTCTTTTTCACATATTAAAGGAGAACTGGAATGCCTTATGCAGCTAAGTGTAGACATTTCAGGTCATCAGCAATAGAAAAATGAGAACTTGGAACTTTAGTGATCTTTAACTCATGTAGTGTTTGGTGCTGGTTCTCTGCCAAGTGGGCCTTATCCTCTTCCAAAACAACTCTTTGGCACTGCTGCTGTGGCCTTCTTCAGCTAGAACCTTATTTCTTTAGAAAATCTTTTCATTTGTGTCTGGTTTACTTGAGCTCAATTCTTCTCAGTAGCTGTTTCGGTCTTTCACTGCTCTCCTCTAGCCCAATCCCATGCCTCATTCGTTTTCAAAAGATGATGCTGACTGTTAGCATGGAATCTGTTCTTGTATTTCCAGTTCTCTCCTTGATAAAATTTAGACGGATCTGTAACTGACCTCCCAAGAGCCTCATTCTTTCCTGTCTCAGGAGAAATAGAAAGCTTCTTCCTCATGAAGTCTGATCTTGCCACCACTAAACTTAACGCCATCCCCTCAGATTTCTTCTGAAAATTGCTGCATTATTTTTTCCACTTTGTACATGTTTCTTTCCACTTTTCTACTCAGTGAACTCCCACATCTCACTCTTAATAACCAAGCTCATGCGTCATGTCTTCTCTGAAGCCTTCTTTGATCACTTACTCTCAGAGCTGGTTGCTTCATATATGGCACCACCATTTGATCTTGTCTTCCCCGTACTTGAATACGAGCTCAGTGAAGAAAAGGGTCTTTATTGCTCACTTTTGTGCTTCTAATGCGTGGACTGTTACTTAGGACATAGTAGGCTTGCAAAATGTTTTCTCGATTAACAAATAAATGCTTTAACTACTACGCTAAGAGCTGGAAACTTTTGGGGTTCAAGCAGTCTTTCAATCAAAATCCCTTAATGGGAAAACATGTTTTTAGAATATTCTCATTTTAAATCATTGCATCATTTAACTCTTAGGAGTTCAAATAAACAAACAAAAAAAGAAATGCTAATGCTGTGCTGGCTTGCCCCCTAAATATAAGAATCTTTTTGTATTGTAAAAACAAGCATGCTGTAGAAGAACTCAAGTATTGTTTTTGCAAAATTCAGAATAAAACGGAGCTTTCTTGGTGTGGCTCCTCCTTTGTCATTGTTACTTCAGACATTGTATTTTGCTTAAATTTTCTAATAAGCTCAGTAGTGCATCTGCTGTTTGGTTCCCATGATGACTCATATCTGATATATTTGTTTGGGGGTAGAGGATAGAAAGATTTAGTAATATTTTTAGAGAAAAGAAGAAATTAACAGTTTCTATAGACTTCATGATTTTATAGCAATAATAACTTTGATTTGTATGGTACTGTTACCTTTTCCAAGCACTTATTTTTATCTTCACAGCTGAATTTCTTAACAAATAGTGGTTTATATTCCCTAGGTCTATTTTTTGCCTTTTATTCAGCCTTTAACTCATTGAAATATGATGTCTCTTTCACCATTTCACCAAACTGCTCTAAATAAGGCCAAATGTGACTTTTTACTGCTAAACTCAGTGAACAGACTTTATTTGATAATTTAATTAAGTAATTAACTAATATAAGATGCGACTATTGATCTGTATACACAGCATGCACTGAAGTGTTTCATGGTATATGGAGAATTCTGAACCATAATCTTATTCCTTAAAGCATTTATTGGCAAGTTAATAGATATCAAAACAATACAGAAGTAAGTTACTAAAATCAGAATGTGATTAGTACCATAAAAGAGAAAAAAGGCCAAAGATAAAATGTGGGGAGGAAGAGGTTAGCTTTACTTGAGAAAATCAGGGAGAAAAGTTGAGGAAAGAGATGACATTTTATACAGGCATTGAAGAACGTGTAATGATCGAGGATGGCAGGGGGGGGAATAACTTGAGCACTTTCCTAGCCTTTTTTGCAGAAGTTCAAAAGTAACTCTTGTAGCTTTGATTTTAGGGTCATCTTGGAGTGAGGCAATGGCTAGATTAGAAGAGGATATGTTTTGAATTTGGATTCTTTACTTTCCTTCCCCAAAGAATACAAACATTTAATTTGTTTCAAAGCTTCTCCTTGAATTTTTATTCCAGAACACTTGTCTTACGACCATAATCTTGCTGAGATAGAACAAAATTTCCAACAAGCACTGTACTTTCTTGTCTCATATAATGTATAAAATGCTGAAGTTACAAACTACACCTTCAATGGCACCTCTTTAATGCTGCAAGGGTAGAAGTCAATCCTTGAGTTGGGCACTGTCTATAGTTGAAGATTGTTTACTGTAGGAAAAAGGTGGGGTTGAGTCCGGGAAAACACTGGTTCTGTACTCTACTGCTTGGGAGATGTGGGGTGTGTAGTGGATCCACGTCTGAATGACTGCCAAAGCTCCCTAAAAATTTATAATTGTTTAATTGCGGTCATCAATTATCTAGTTTAAATGTGAACGAACTCCTTTCAGGTCATAAATGGGTCAACCCTCAGAACAGGAAGGAATGAGAACAGGAGGAATGGGTAATCAGGGAGCTATAGTCAGAATTCCTAATAGTCAAATCCTGGAACTTTAGAATAGAATAGGGTGGCTTGGGAAAATGCTGTCACTAATAGCTGAACTAGATGAAGTAGTCTGTTCCTGGATGTCTGGGGAACTATAGTGCAATGGATTTTATGTGTGAATTCTGTCTTCACAGTGATTTATGAATTTGGCCATAGAGAGAATTTATTGAAGGCATTTGTCAGGGATTGCAGAGCAGAGATTGTTATGCTTACAGAAAGAGTTACCTCCAGTGTTTATCTCTATGTGTTCCTGGAAGCATCTGTACATAAAACTGGACATTTCTAAGGCACTTTGGGGGTCCTGTTTGGTGAATTATTTGCAACCAGAGAACTGAGAATGAAGGAAGCTCCAAACAATTCTTAAGAGGAAGTCATGGCCATTTATTTTGGTGTTTTATGAATTCAGAGTTTGGATCATATTTTCAGCTGGAAGTTTTACGAAGAGAATTATTTCACAAAACATAAATGTCACCATTAAAAATGAAAGCATAAGACAATGACATCACCATAATGTTGTGGTTTTCCATGGGTGTGGAACTCCGTTTTGGGCAAGAGATAATTTCTGAGATATTTGTGTTTGGTTCTGGCTGACAAGCAGGGTCAGGGAGGAGTGGAACCTGGATCAGGGATGCCAGTCAACAGGATCTGTGACCGTCATGCACCCTGAGGTTCGTCTGCATCACATAGACTATATGCCCAGGGTACTTGGAAGCAGGTAATCCTCGGGCAGGAGCAAGTTATAGTCAAGGATCAGCCAAAGTACAGCCTGAGAAGTTTGTGGTGATGACCAAGAGATGAAGAGTAGAAAAACCAGAAAGCCACATCCAATAAAGAGAGATGAAAAGAGGGGCAGTTCACACTCGTGAGTGAGTGTTGCTCAGTTCTTATTGGATATGGGCATGAGAGCTTGAGAGCTGGACTGGCACAGGCTAGACAATAGCCTCCCTTACTGGGCAGCCCTAATTCCTGCTCTCACAGTCTATGTGGTTTTAGGCAATACCTCACGAGAGAGGGAATATAATAAACTACTTCATTATTTAAATTGAAAAATAAATTGAAAATGTAGAGAAGTGCTTCTCAATATTTTTTGTGTATATCTATCTATCTATCTATCTATCTATCTATCTATCTATCTATCTATATGTCTCCATGGATTTCTACATCACTACTTTCATGATTCCTTCAAAATATTGTTTGGTTGGAATATTATGGGACATAATTCTAGAGAGGTGGTTTTCAGAGAGTAAGTCACACAGTCGTTTGCCATCTAAGATAAAAGGAAGTTTAGATATTTGAGCTTTTTATTTTCCAAAACCTTGTATTGCTACTTGAGAATTCATAATGCTATATTTGGGCTCTTTCAGGAAGTCCTTGAAATGATTCATATTGAAAGAATGAAAAGTGTGAGTTTTTCTTTTTGTTGTATTAGTGGAGTTACAATGCTTAGTAGGATAAAAGAATCTGTCTTTTATTTGTATAGCAGAGTAGTTAAAAGTATATATTCTGGATGTAGTCAGACCTGCCTGCTCTGCCTCCCAGCAATGTCCTTGGCTTTTGAAGAACTTTATGTAGCAGCAGGGGAAAACCCCACATACTTAGCTCACATCCAACCCTGGTATTTTCCTGCAAATGAGTATCATTATAGGTATGTGTCCTATTCCTGAAGAACTCAGGAAAAGATACGATGAAAGCCCTGTTGGTAACAGGACACATAGGATAAGGAAATTTTGTCTTATATTTATCTGTGATGCCTTTGAAGTGAACTTGTCATAATCTATGGAACCTCAAATACACGGTTGTTTTTGTCTTAAGGCTAGATGGCAGAAATAGTGCATATGTCTCTGCAGTATGGAAAAAGAGAAGAACTGGGTTGTGGCCATCATCATAGCTGTTTGGAATGCTATTCCTCTTTGGGTATATGCTATAAGTCACTTCCTTATTACTTAAACTTGGGTGTGGATGTGAGACTGGCTTTGGCTAATGGAGTGTAAGTAGAAGTGATACGTGTCATTGCTGGGCAGAAGCCTGTCAGTGAGAGCATGATTTGTGTTGTTTGCTTCCCTCTGCCATGTTGATTATTGAAGCTGGTATCAAGATGGAGCCTCTATCAGCCTGGGTTCCCTAAGACTGGAAGAACACCACCCCCCACCCACCTGGTACTGATATACAGCGTAATGAGAAAGAAACCTTCATTATTTTAAGCCACTGTGATTTCAAGATAATTTATTATTACAACATAACTTTGCTTATCCTGCCTGATATTAATACAAGTGGTTTCCAGGAAAGATCCATTTCTGAAGACAGAGAAGGCCAGAATGAGGCCAGTGACACCCACTTGGGAGAATTCAGGAAACAATCTGGAGCAGAAATGATATCAGAAGCCAGGGCCATTCCCAGAGAAAGAGGCGGCAGGCAGGAAGTAGGTGAGGGTCTTAGGGTCCAAGTCAATGAAGCTGACAATTTGAAACCACATTCCAATTTTAGCAAGAAATGCAAATGACTCAGTGGACAAGTCATGAGAAGACCAGGACACACATGATGGTGTTAAGATGAGGAGGTGATCTCTCAATGGTCATGTAGAAGTTTGGATTTTCTGTAGTGGACTCCAAATATCAGGGAAACAGGCCAATATCCTTCAGATATCATTCTCATCGACTGGGGCCCTGAGCTTGCCTAAGCTTGCAATCTGTGGTCATTACTGTGACCAGCTAGTTAAGGCTAGAACAGATGGGGCCAAAAATAAAGAGACAAAAATTGTTAGAGTCTATCTGACACTGTAATAATATGTTTTTGCCAATGGGATATTTACATTAAGCCAATTCTAGCTTTTTATTTCTCAGATCAAATGATAGCAGTTCAAGGAATGTCATGGGTTATATTTTCTGAAATTATTAGCCATCTTCCTTGTCTTTCTGTGTGAAGGGTAGAGGGGACTCATTCCAATTTTCACAAACTCTGGAACCTGACAACAACATATTTTTACATGATTATCACCAGTGTTGACTGAATCTGAAATTGGTCTTTTAAATTAAATTGCCTAAATTTTCTAGTTCCCTATGATTCACTGTATAGTATTTCCTGAGCAGATCTAAACATTTAAAAAAATCCTTCCATGTGACAAACTGTGATGCAATTTTGCAGATGTTTTCATTCTAAACATATTGAACTCAATATATCCCAATTAGAAGAAATGTATATGAATTATCCTTATTAAGCAGCATTTGTAATTTTCTAGCATTTGTCTAAATTTTTTGATCTCTTTCTTCTTCTGATTGTACATTCCAATTGGATACATTAAAACAGCAGATTTTTACAAAATTATGGAAAATCTTTACATGTTTTAAATAGAAATGTTTTTAAATGACTATGGTTTTTATCTCCTTGATTCATAAAATGATAATGTAACACAAAGGGAAAACAAAATCTAAAATGAGATTTGGGTCATATGTTTTGCTCTGAACAATTGATTTTTCTTTGGGACTTGGTGTTTGACATAATGAAATGCTGTGGGACATGGAAAAGAGCATATGATGTATATGAGGCACCCTTTTCTCTTACTGTGATTGTTGTTTGTTTTTAAAATTCAACATTGGGCAGGAATTTTACGTGGATCTGGCCACTTACCTATGAATGGTAGTGCCTCTTTATTTCTTGCATCCTACTGCCATCCAGGTGGGCATGGAAAAGGGGTAAAATCTCATGTGACCACAGTTGTACCAGTCCAGCCACTTATACCCTCTTTGTGGTATGTATGTAAATGTTGGCTTTCTCATTGTGCCCAGTTAAGGTTCCTTGGAGTATCAGTGGCTCCTTCCACACTGTATAGCTCTCTGGTGTGGATGAGGAACTCTGAACTCTTGCACCTCTCTCATCTTCCGCTCTTCCTCATTCTCCCTGGACTACCCAGATAATTTAGTTTGGAGGTTCCTCAGATACCTATTACCAAGTACTATCTAAGAAAGAGAAGCTAGACCAATGCTATTGGTATAGGATATTCATTTCTGCAGAAAATATCAAACTGCTAACTACATGTTGAAATGTTCAT
>NW_012148952.1:9386187-9388950 GCF_000956105.1 Propithecus coquereli
GTTGGTGATTCCTGGATCAGAAATTATATATATTTTATTATAGAAAGTCCAAAATAAAGTATACAACTTTACTTTTCCCATCTTGTGACCATGCCAAACCCCATCAAGACCTGCCTGGTTTATTCTAAGACCATCTTCACACACAGGTTCCCAGTTCCATGTAAAAAAGGGTCCCAAAGGTCTGAAAGGTTTGGTTGCTTTCTATATAATCCTGCTGCAAGGTTTTTACAAACCATACTTGAAAAAATCTTCAGGATTTTCAGTGTTTCAGAGTAAAACATCTTGAGCTGACAGACTTTTTCATGATAATTTTGACAGCCTCTTATATTGTAATATTGATAAGTCATTATGCAAACACAGACTTTTTCCCCCATTACTGCTTCTAATCCACAGCCCCTCCAAACTTGTGGTATAGGGAAGAGGAGATAAAATAAGGGAGTAAAAGAAATAAAAATCTTATCATAAGTATTTTTTTTATTAAATCTGTAGGCTTGGGGCATGGTGGCTAGGAAATAATTTCTTTGTTTAGCAAATTGGGATTTGGGGGTATTGTGATGAATTGGCCTGGTGAGGCTGGCCTGGAATGGTATCACTGGAATCTCACTGGTTGTTAATTCCACACCCCTAACCTAAAGGATGGGTACCACATCTGTATTTCACATGGTACTTGAACAACTATTGCAAGTTAGTCTCAAGGAGCACCTCATAATTTAATTTGCAAATTATTAATATAGCCACGAACATTTAGAAATGTAAGGAGTGTATAAGAAAAACAATTCCACCTCTTCACGTCATCACTATATTAAAAATGTAAGATTTTCCAATTTCACTATTACAATATATAAAATTCTAAGTGTAAAGATTATAGCATACTTCTTTATTGTACCTCATCTTAGGCATTCTTCCTGGTCCTAATCCTAAGAACTTTAGTCATTAAAAAAAGAAAGAAAATTGATAAAATTATGATCTCCACAGAGACTCAGATACACTGTAAGGAAGAGTTGTCATTGGTAACTCTACAGCTACTGAGTTCGTCAGTGAGCTATACACTTCCATTTGAAGGGTTTTCCTTCCGCATCAGGAGAACGAGCCATTCTCCTAAGTGATGACAGATGAGGAAGTCAAAGAGAAACTTACAGAACATTAGGGATGTGGGAGAGAGAATTGTTTTCCCTCTTAGAAATGGTCTACATCTTTTTAATTATTCTGACACAGCTTCCTCATATGCTTAAGGCAAAACCACAGCCTGTGATAAACACGAAGAGGACCGTCTGCTGATGACAAATTTATAGTCATTTACAATTTGCATTTGGCCAAGTATTTAAACCTTAAATGAGTATAGGACAGTTTTATTTCAAATTACTATACATTCAACTGCTTTTTAAGGAAGGATTATTTTTTTCCCTCGAATTTCCACATACGTCAACTATATAAGCAAGCATACCACCACCGAACAAAGCCAGAAAAGTAAATATGTGACACTCCACATCGTGATATATAAACTCTAGTGGGAAATGTGTGTTGTAACCTAAAGTAAGATAGAGTTACAGATGAGCTGTCTACTGTTGAGTATGTCTAGAATGCCATACAATGACCAGTGACTTTCTGTGTAAGAGTTTGAGGTCACAGGAATCAAGCATTTATTTGCCCTTTTCTTTATTGGGTAAGCACAAATGAATCCTACTTTCTGAAACTGAAAATTACTTCCCTTATTAATGCTCTAGCATTGACTGCTCTCAAAAAAACTGTGGAGCAGAAAAAAATGTTTCTAGTGCAAGGGTTTTGCATCATCTTGCTGATCTTGCAGATGCTGTTTTTTCATTCTAACTGCAGCCATTGAATTGAAATGAAAGGCATCATAAAAATTGGACAATCCACCACTTAGCAATGTATTATACTAATGGCTTAATGAAGGAATCTTGAATCAAAGCTCTGGGTGATTTGGTTAATTGTACAAGTTAAATTCTTTTGTAAACCCAACCCCTGATATTGCTCTGGGGAGCAAAAGATGCTTGTGATGTTCATAAAGTATATATAGTTGCAAGCATTGAACTATTAAAGGAGTAATTACTTGAGTATTTTCCAATTTGCAACAGTAAAAAGCGATGAGTGGAAAAGCTCTCTTACTTGAAATTATGTGCTCAATTATGAAGCATTTATGACTTTTGGAATTTATACTAAAAATGGCTATCTATATTTAGGTAATGCATTAGCCTATGAACAAAATGCAATAACAATCTAAAGAAAAACCCTATGAAAAAAGATTTTTGGAAAGCTATGGGATGTCGGAAGCTCAAAATACTCTTGGAACTTTTGGAATTTTAGTTTCAAGCATGGCTGTTTGGAGTTAATTTTTTCCTTGCTCTTAAAGTTACTATCTGACAATTTTAAGTAATTCCCCCCTCATGGAATCTAGTTGGCCTGCAGATAATGATAACCCACTTTGGGGCTGTGGAAATATCTAAATACTTAATAACTTGCATGTTGCTCCATTTTAGAAATTCTAAAACCTCTAGGGACTTCTCCCCACCACAGCTCAGTGTAATAAACCTCTAGGGAATTCCTCCCCTCCCCCTGTCAGTGTAGTAAATGCTGGCTGTTTCTTCTTAAACTACTGCTAAGAATGCAAGGGGAATGAACGAAAATGAATTGCGTTGCTAAAAGTAGCTGTAAAGGCCAAACATGGGTAGGAAGAGAAAGAACAGAGGTGTGTGTGGGTGTGGGTGTTCTCCCCCACTTGAAGATTACAAAGCAATGAAATCT
>NW_012148952.1:9389000-9391665 GCF_000956105.1 Propithecus coquereli
TGTCCAATCAAAGTACAATGTAAGCCACAAATGCCAGTCACATTTGTGATTTAGAATTTTAAACTTTGAATCACAAGATTTGTTAGTCCTAAGGCTGCCTCTGGTTGTGCTCAGTGTCGTGCCTTGATATTGCTACCCCAGATTCTTGGACACGGCCTTTTTCTTGGATCTCATTGGCTCCATCTCCTTACCCATAAATCTCTTGATTTCTCCGATACTCCTGCCATTAACCTTTGTGGCTTCAGAGAGTCTTACGTTGCTACTGTCAAATCCTTATGTCTGCTGTGCTGAAACTTAGCCTTTTTTAAACATTTAGAGACTACTTTGCCAGAACGTTTAGATCCCTTTTCTGTTTCAGAAGAGAAAATACATTAAAAAGATCATGTGTAAGTTTAATTATTTTGCCAAGCTCATTAATTTATTCCTTCTCACATTAAAGTTTATCTGTAGCAATATTCTCAGACTAATCACAAAGCTTTCTGAATGCTTCATGCAGTTCAATCTTACAAAGTTGAATTTCATCAGCAGAGTATATTTATGATGTGTAACAACTGTTGGTCTTCAAAAATGTATGAAACAAACACACAGCCTAGGCCACATTAAATACTTTATACTAAAGATTGGAAAATAATGTTCTCTATTTACTCAAGACTACTGGATTGCCAACTAAGATGCATTTATCATAGTCAGTGTTGATGTGACAATTAGAATGTATTTATCCTAGTAGGTGTTGATGTGACAGTGGGGACTGGTGACTCTGAGAAAGCTCTATTCAAAAGTGTTTATGATTTATTTTGCCTAAAATGGCATTTGTGGCAGAGAGATGATTATTTGGAAAGTTGGACTGGCATAAGCTAACTATTAGTTTGTCCCAGCCAGTCAAAAAATGTGGCCTCAAGGAAAGCAATAATTAAAAATAAAGGAAAAAAAAAGAAACCATTTTCTTGCTTTGGTACAACGCGTATTAACTACAATAACTATTGAGCTTGAAAACTTCATTATATACCTTAAGCTTTCCCCTAGCTTATAGAAGGATCAGTCTCTGAGCCAGCTGTTATTACAAAATTTCTTAAATGACCATAGGGAGTGTCAATCCTTCACCTTACAAATGTAAAACTCTGAAAATTTAGAACTGCCAATAGGTTTTTTTTTTTTTCCCCAGCATTTACTTGTGTTTTGATTACAAGCACTACGTAGGAAGGAATAAAATTTATTAACAGAATGAGAGTGAGTTATGGTAAAAATCCAGAAGATAGATAGAGAGAGAGGGAGGGAGGGAGAGAGAAAGGGAGAGGGAAATTATTTTTCACTAAACACCCCCCTATAATCTGGAAAAACAGAGGAGTTGAGAGTGCCCCTTTAAACTGCAGGACTGCAATTGATCTCTGTATGTTTTCTGGTATCCGTCCCTTTGAAAGGAGAATGAGAGCCAAGATCATTGGCTGTACTGTGGAGCTGTCACATCTCAGTACTGAAAAGGTACAGTGCAAGTGAATTTAAACAGTTTTGGCTTTCTATTTCGTACCGCCAAGAGCTTTGAGAATGATGAACCAAGTAAATGCTTTATTTAGGGCTAAGTGAGATACAGATTCCTCCAATCTGACAGCGTTTCAGCCTCCGGAGTGAGGAAGCAGCAGAAAGAGAAGCAGCAGAAGCAACAGCAGTAGCAGCAGCAACAGCAGCAGCCCCTGCTGAAGTCCAACAGAGGAGACAGACTTGATCTCTGGTTCATCCTGGAACTCTGCTTGGGGTTGTGCACTGTCCAGGGTCCTGAAACATGAACCAGACTGCCAGCGTGTCCCATCACATCAAGTGTCAGCCCTCAAAAACAATCAAGGTAGGACCCGGTTTTTGTCTCTTCCCTTTGGTTCTGCACATGTGTCTTCATTCATCTACCTAAAACGTGGGCACTGGTATGTCTGGGCACTGGCAGTGGAAGTACCCATTTAGTTTGAGTTTGAACTGAAGGTTGGATCTAAGAAAGTGTTTGGCTCTGTTCCCACGTGTGTGTAGACTGGAGAGAGTAGTTTTCGCTGAACACTTCTTTTATTCTGATGACTTTAGCTTTTTTTTTTTTTTGACTGAGAATCTGTCAGTGGTATATTTGAAGAGGAAAGTTTAGTGAGTGTCTAGAAGAGTTTCTAGTCCATGTCGCTTTTCCTGGTGGAACTGGTGAAGATTTTGCAAACTGCTTGAATCAGATGACATTAAATTGAATACAAATTGATAACAGTATTTCATATGGATTTTGGATCTCTTAACCTTTCCAAAGAAAAACACATCTTTATTGTGAGCGTTGAACTGGTGGTTACACTAAAGTGACTATTCTGGGAGAAGATAAAAGACTGTAGAGAGTATAAAATTGCATGTTCTTATGTATACTGCCATGTAACTAAACACCTGTGAGATAATTGTTGACAGTCTTTAATTCAGGTGCTTGTTTTAAACTTGACACTTTTCTGACAATACATGGCTAAAGGTAAAGAACAAGCTCAGAATTTCACTGTTGTGTTTTAGTTTTAAATAATGTCTATGTCATTCTCTTTGTTTTTAGTTGGAATACTCTTACTTATAAGGAAACTTATAAATGACTAGGTTTCCAATCAACAATTTACTCTATTTTTACATTTACTTGAATTGGCTTATTATCTGTGTGGACAGTTTG
>NW_012148952.1:9401194-9413377 GCF_000956105.1 Propithecus coquereli
CTTTCACTGGTTTTGTTCTCTGATCTTGGTTTGGAGCCATCTGGTAATCAACACCTTTTGGTAACTAGGGAGACTCAGAGTCACACTAAGCAGAAAGTGTGCGGGACAAGTATCTCCCTTCTTGCCCGCTGTATAGCAAATTGTCAAAACAATGGTAGCAGGAATATCACCTTAGCCTTTCTCCTTCTCTTCATGAATGTTCTATGGCCCTCAGATATGTGTCAGGTTGGTAGGGCATAATTGGCAGCAGTACACAACTGGAACAAAATGAATCATCATTAAAAAACCTGACCTTGCACAGACAGACACAGCATGGTGTTACATTAGCAGAACTGGATTTAAGCTGGGTGATAAGCCATGAAATAAAGGAAATTTACCTTCTGAACAGGCTTATTTCTTGGAAATTCTTCATAGCACTCTGATGGTCTTGTTTGTTTGTTTTTTGCAGTCATCACTGGGAAGAAAAATAAAATGCACACAGCCTACCGTACTACTTGCAAATGCAGTAGAAGGCAGATTGGATGACTTTTCCTTTAGAGGGGCATCCTTAAGTTGAATTCTCACTCTCCTTGTACCACATGAATCATGTGGCCTTGGGGAAGACAATTAACCCTGTTAAGGCTTTTTTCCCCACTAATAGAAGAGCAATAATCTTAAATTATCTCCCCAAACAAAAATGCTATGTAAGTGCTTTGTATTATAATTTGTTCTAGTAGCAATTTTTAAGGATGTGACATTTTCATAAAGAGTTGTATAGTAAGAATCAATTTTTATGACATAAAAGCTGAGAATTTTATTTGCAATTATTATTAACTATAACGATAATAAAAACTCATTTTGAAGTCACCAGGGAACTGAAAAATATCGTCTAATATTGTAGTAACATCTGCAAGATTTCACCATGGACCTGAACCAGCAAGGTAGGAGAAGAAAGAGATTGGATTCAAATGCCACCTAAAGGACTGATTAATTCAATAAAAAATGCAGTTACTCATCCCAGTGCTCTGCTACCAAAATGGAAAATGCCTGGGTAGCTGCATGGATGGTCCATGTGGTTGAATTCAGGAGAAATTTTATCATGGGATGAATATAGTCTTCACACTTGTTTGTGCCTTTGGGACTCCCTCTTTCCTTTGCCTCCTTTATGCTCCCACACAATAGCCCTTTTAGCAAACCCCTATTCTTACTTTAAATCTCATGCAGAATATTCTCAGTGAGAGTTCTCAGACTCCCCTACTCAGACAGTTCTGTTCCCACCTAATCACTTATGTTCTCACATTATCTTCTGTCCCTTTTTAATAACAATTAATCTTCTGAGTTACGATTGTTTCCATGTAAGTCTCTTTATCAGCTCTTAAAGAGCTCTTAAATGGTATCCATATTTTACTTTTGTTAATCCCAGTGCCTAGCCCCATATCTGGTGCATAGCAAGTGCTCAATTAATATTCTTTGAATAAAAGAATAATCAAGGAAGGCTATAAGCTCATTTGTCTTCCCAAACGATACCGTCTGACTTTTGAATTCAGAAACATCCTAGTCCTTTTTGACCTAAGCAGGACTAAACCTTTTACCTTAAAATATGTAAACAACATTTGGAAAAATGGCAAGGGTCCTCAGGGCTTGTGAGGACAGATATGTTATTTCTCTTGAGGGTGCAGTGGCTTCTGTAGGTCAAAAATAGGTTTTGTATTATGACTACTCTGGCATTAAGGTTGAGACAAGTCTTGTGTCCAAACGGAGACAATCTCTGTCATTCTGTTTCGAAGCTTGGGTTAGCATAGCAGACACAAGTTGCTGCTGATTTAATGGATAGGGATTTGCACAAGGACTATTGGCTCTGGTACTTTAGGGAGGCTCTTTCTCATCAGAAACTTTAATTTCCAAGATGAATCACTGCTGCTGGGCTGAGCAACACTACTTCTCACAACTCTGATTTCCAGGATTTTGCCCTAAGAAAAATGAATTCCACTTCATTTTAATGGAAAGTAAATAGCATGAAAGCACTTATTGTATTTAACAGATGGGCTTTTTATTTGAATAATTTTTTTGAGATAGTAAAAGAATTAAGGCAGAGAGACTATGCAAGGCAGGCATTCTTGATCAAGGAAGAGCCACTACGGCAAGATTTTTTCCTTTATGTATATTCTCTGAAGGGAATAAAATAGAGTGAAAGAACAAACTCAAGAACTGTTGGCTTTGGTTGATCAGTGAGCACAGCATGGTGTGATGGATAGAGCCCTGGGTTTGCTCTTTCACTGTTTCAGTCATTCAATATTTAGTTAAAGAAAATTCAAATCTGAGTAGGGTGAAACCTCTTGTTTTTGAGGAGCACAGCCTAGGATACAAATTATTACAATTGCAATGTAAAGTGATAAGTGCTAAGTGGGGTAAGTACAATGTTTTTATTGGGGTGGGGAGGTCATTTCACAAAACCCAAACCAGAACCCTGAGTAGGGATTAAATTGGTAAAGAGAGGGCAAGAAAATATTCCAGACACAGAGATATTATGCAAAAGATGAAGAAAGAAGTCAATGCAACTGTCATGAAAGCATTTAATAGTTGAGATGGACTAGATTACGGAGTGCAAGTGATTAGGAAGGGTGAGAAATGAGGCTGCAAATGCACACAGGGGACTGTCTTTCAGAATTTGACTGTGCTCTGGGGGAAAAGCTTATGGACAAATGGTGCAGAAACAAGATCTCAATATCTAGGTTCAGGACCCAACTCTGTCATTCTGGGAGACATTCCTGAGGTTGGTGTGTCTTCAAGTAAAAGTAAAGATGGTAACACCTTCCTGGTCCATCTTTCAGGGTAATCCAAATATAGGATGTTCTTAGCCAGACAGGTTTTACTGAGGTAAATCTTAAGAACAAAAGGTTTGTTCATTAGCTTGATTTAGAAAGGTACCACCTACTTTCTTGGATGCTAATAATAGCTTAATAGCTGGTCTTTAAACACTTTAATTCAGTGGTAACTTTTTAATCTAAAAAAGTCTTTTTTGACTAATGTTAATCATTTAGCTGCACCAAAATTTTCCTCTTTAATATTCGAAGATAACATAGTGATAGTCATTTTATTGGATATTGGTTGCAGATTCATTATTTCAACAATGTCTAGTCACATGTGATTGACCTCTGTTAGTAACATTACATTTAACCATGAAGAATACCTGGAAATTTCAGGCGTAGTGGTATGAATGTTCTTTTCTTCGTAGTCTCCTGATTACATAAACTATGTGCTGTCTTTGATAAAGACACCTTGGGTTTTTTCAAGGATCATTTCCGAGGGTCTCCAATGATGGCTCACACCATTTTCTAGAGGATACAGAGAAATTAAAGTACATTTGATATCTGCAGTTCTCGTCATAAAATTTTAGATTTTTCTTAGAGATACGCTAGTTCAGACTCTCATTTTGCCGACAAGAAAGCTAATGATTGGAAAGGGAAAATAGGTAACGTGAGAGCTGCCCAGTCATCCTTTTAAGCAGGAACCACACTTTTATATAGTTCTATTTAGATCCAGTTCTCCATATAACCATCATGCAGGAATATCTCATGGTTAACATTTAATGTGGCAACAATGATTTATTTTCTCTCCTCTCTACCCCTTGTACTTTAAACGATCACGGTTTTCTGAGGTCTGGGGTAAGTTAAAGAACATGTAGAATTTATTAATTGAGATGCTTTTCACTGAAAGCCTCAGAAAGTAACAAAATTATAAATAAATTAGCCGAAAAAATAAGAAAAAAATGATAATTTCATGAACTGAAAAGCCCCTTGGTAGAACAACCTCCAGGGTCATTTAATTTGGTGCCTAAATATCATGACCTAGGACCCAGGCTTTTAGCACCTTTCTACCGTGTTGTTCTCAGACTCGCTTCCCTCATGGTGACTACACCCCTCTCAGCTCAATAACTGGCCTGCAGACATGACTGCCGACACTGTCCAGTGGACAAAGAGAGGTTTCTTTCTTTGCATTTCTTTCCAAGGAAGAGTCCCCCGCAAATTTTCCCTCAATACCTGTTGGCTCAATAAACCATACCCCAACTCCTTATCTAATTGTTTGATAATGCACAGCAGTAACTGGAGGACAACGAGGAGGAGGTTACATGAGTAAAAATCAGATTCTGTTAGAAACAATTAGAGAAACTGGATGGTTAGTAGGTAGAAAACCAAAGATACGCATCACAGAGATCAGTAAAATAGATTTTAGAATTTGATGTACGTGTAATGTCTACCGCACTGTGAAAGACGGGCAATGCCATGGTCCAAGTGCTGTTTCAACAAAGGTGCAATAATTTAAAATATATTATCATCTCTGATTGCCTCACACCAGAGACCTCTTTCATCACTTTTGAGAAAAAGGGCAGGAAAAGATTGTCTCATTTCATATTAAATGACTCAGTATCCAATTTTGCATTGTGTTTTCCCTCTCTCTGTCTCTCTCTCTTTCTCTTTTTACATGCCTTTGGGCTCTTTCCTATTTGCAGGATATGAAGGAACATAATGGTGGTATTCTTCATCAAATAATTAGTGTTACTCGGGGCTTATCACAGTGACCTTTTCTCTGGTACCTCTAGAGACTTGAAGTTCTTAAACCTTCAGGAGCATTTAAACACCCAAATGCCTCCGAGATTGGGGGGTAACATGAGGCTTGATGTTAGATATACAAGAGTTGAAACTGTGATAACTGGAGCAAGCAGACCCCCACCTGAAGACATACCAGAGCAAAGCCCTCTATCCTCTCCAAAAAAATACCTTGGAGGAGTATTTATTTTGGCAGGATACGGAATATGACATCACACTCAAAGTGATTTTTTGGAGGGCTGAGGACCTTTGGTTTGTGACTTCTGGCTGTGTAATGTCAATAAATCCCATGGATGTAACTACCAGATGCTGAACACCAGCAGACTGTTTCCCACCCAGAATTCTCCCTGGACCTCTGTTCTCAGATGCTACACTCTATTCAATATTGTCACCTAGATGTCTAATAGACACTGTAAACTTAATACATTAAAATCAGAACTTTCAGTCCTTGTTTCCTACCCCTCTTTTAGCTAAATGATTAAATGATTCACTTAATGACTTATTAAATGATTCCACCCTCCTTTTTTCCCTCAAGCCAAAAATCTAAAGTTCATCTTTCCCTCTCTTCTCTCCACCTCCGTCACCATCTCCCAAATCCACTGCACACTCACATCTTACCTGAATTATGCTGACAACTTCAACAGCCTCCTGGCTTCCAGCTTGCTTTACCACAGTTAATTCTCTACTCACCAGGTGAGTGTAGTTTTAACATGTTACTGTAATCACTTTGCACACCTGGTTTAAACTTTAACATCGCTTTAAGAAAATAAGTCCAAATCCTTAGCTTTACCCTGGCAACCCTGTATTATCTGACCTCAGTTCTTCCTTCTGACCTTATTGTGTATCATTATCTCTCCTAATCACTATTCTCCAATCAAGGCTTCCCTTCTGAGCCAAAAACAAGCCCAGCATTTTATCGTAGGATGGTCTTTGTGCTTGATGGTCCCATTGTCTGGAAATTCTTTTTTATGGCACTTTTCATAACACTTTTCTAGTTTTAACTTAGAGAGGACTTTTCTGATGGACTCTGCCTATCTATATTGTGGTCACACTTATGTTAGTGCTCCAAAACCTCATAACCAGACGTGGTCATTTTCTTGCATTATGCTGACAGGGCTGCTCCTGTGGGCTCCAAGCAGTAGGGGAGGTGACGCACTTTTAGCCCTCTGAAAGCCTGTGACCTTTGTTAATACATTCATTATCAGAACCCTTGTCAATTCTGATAATATAAAGCCCCTGTGGAGGGTTTTGTTTTATAAGAGAAACTTTTGGATTTTGTATTCCAGTATCTTGCCTATCCATATGTTAATTCAATAAATATTTATCTCGTTACACAAATGAGGACACCAGAAGACATAAGACACAGAACCTGTCTTTAAAAAGCTCACTGTCTGGCTGCTTTTCTCTTCTCCCTTCTCCTGGGATGAAGGAGGATGGCAAAGAAAAGTGCGTTATTGGTGACCACCTAGTGTGGAAAGTGTCATGACAGAGGTAAGAAGAATGTGCTCTGGGACAGCAGAGAAGGGGCATTGTGCTCCAGCTTGCAGATGAGTTTGAATCTTTGAACTGAGATTTGGTGGACAAGCAATAGTGACTTGGTGAAGAATCGGGACAGAAAGGACACTGCAGATGGAGGATGTGGGAAAGCACCCGGACAAGCACCACCTCCACCATCATCATTATCATCGTTGTTATCTCATCATTACCATTGTTAAGTGCCCACACCATGATAGGCACATTTCTAAGCACTTTTATGGTATATTTCTAATTCCCATAGTGACTTAGTAAGGAATGATTACCTTTATTTTATAGATGAGAACATTAATTTGCCCAAGGTCACCCAGACTGAAGAAGTGGAGTTCATACTTGAACCCAGATGAGTTTGCTTCAAAACTCAAGCTGACAGCTCATGCTTCCTGCCTGCTATCTGGGTGTTCTCCCTGCTCTCTCGCATTCCCACCAGCTCTAAGGGACTCGTTGCTGTTACCCAGGGCCCCCTCCTGTTCTAAGAGTCTCAGTTGAGGTTCACTGTTTTCTCTCACAGGAATGCTTTGTATCCTTCCTTTTTTCCTGGGAGTAGACCCTGCTTGTCATTTTGGGCTCAGTTCACAGGGGATTCTCCTCCTCCCTAAAACTCTGTGTGTTCTTTGCTCCCTCCTCCCCAGCACCTGCAGCACACCATTACCTGTATGTCCACTCACCTTTTCTATCCTCCCCCTTCACCCTTTTCCATACCCTATCCACCTTCCACTACACATCAGCTCCACAGCTGGACTGCAAGCTCCTTGAAGCAAAGACAGTCTCATTCATCATTGTGTCGTTAGTGTCTAGCTCTGTAACTGGCATGGAGAGACTGCTCAAGAAGGGCTGGCCAAATAAATGAATAAGTGAAGGCCATCCAGTGTGCAGAATGGTATATTATGGCTCCAGAATATTTTTCGTAATAGCATTGTTTTGTTTTATTTGATATGGAATCACATGGCTCTCATTCTGAAAGAAGATACCACTATAAGAAATGGAGGCAAATACATTACTGTTTTTTTCAAAGGATTTTCTTCCCTGTGTGTGTGTGTGTGTGTGTGTGTGTGTGTGTGTGTGTCTTTGAGACAATATAAGAGATGAAAGAGTTGGGTTTTTAAAATGTAAATACAGCTGCAGTTGTCTTATTGCTAAGTTCTTTCATTAGTGTTTGGCTGAAAAGATTTTAAAGTGATTTCAAAGGTAGAGAAGTTATGTTTCTAAGAATGGGAATTTTCTATAATAAGAAAACATCTTCTGAGCACCTACTCTGTGCCAGAAATTCTCATACCCACAAATTCATTTATTTTTCACACTTCCTGCTAAGGAAATAGTGGAAGCCAGCATTTTAAACAGCTGATCTTGGTCAAGCCCTCTGCATTCAGTATCTCGTTTAATATTTTGGGGTAGACATTATTATCCTCATTTTACCAAAAAATATTAAGGGCTTAATTTTCTGAGTGAAAAAGAGGTAAAACTGGGCCTCCTGCCCATTCCTGCCTTGGCTCCCCAGGTCAAGCCCCTTCCACCATACCACACGGCAATGTTGCTTACAGAAGATATCCAATTTAACAGGGCTTCCTTCTCAGACATACAGGCATTTGACTATCTGGAAAATCATGTGCTGACAGATCTGTCTTTTCAAAGTCTCCCATTTTCACAGTCATCACCCCACTTAAGCCCTTACCATGTATTATTCATGGAGATTGTATGATGAGGCCAACTTGGAAACATCAGAGCTGTGAACCCAGAGTTCAATGAGGCAGGAGAAACAATGCAGAGTCCAGAAAGAGCATCTGATGAGAATCCTTGGGGGGGACAGAACACCATAAAGTAATTTCAAAAGATAGCTTAGGGCCTGGGAGAAATAGGACATTGAGGAGTAAAGACAAGCTTGCACACATCTGGTGGCCAGTGATTTTAAGTGCATTTGGGCTAGAGACTTCTTAACAGAAGAGGCATCTGTAGCAATCTCAGTCTAGCCAGGGTCAGAGTAAAAATATTAACAATGGCAACACGGAAATATGTGTAGGATTCAAGTATTTGCCAACATTTTAGATTTTTTCTTATGGAACAGCAATCACAATCCTCTACAACATAGGTGCTAATTATTGATAGAATTTGATGAAATAAAGTAGGAAATGTGGCGTTAGAATAAACAAAATGGCAGTATGTAACCTGCGTTGTGGAATGGTTAGCTGCATCCCTGGCCTCTACCAGTCAGTAGTTTTCTCCCCAGTTGTGACAATGAAAGGGCCTCCAGCCATGGCTAACTGTCCTCTTGGGAGTAAAATTAACCACTGTCATAAATGGTGGCTGTTGCCGCATACACTATATAGTTTCATAAATTGCAATAGATTTTGGAAAGGTAATTGCTAAAAAGGATGGTTTTAATTGCATGTACGAAATACTTAACGCATTTAAAGTACTGGACAGAATTTTCCCTGGTCATCAAGATAGGGCAGAGGAGGCAGTCTATGTTCTGGAGACCATTAGAGTCCAATAAGTCAAAGGCAGATACGAGGCCAGGACACAGTGAAGCGAAGATGGCAACAAATATTCTACTATGAGGCATGAGATGTATTCCTGGCCACTGGGGTTATTAGGGTCCAACTTCTGCTGCTGATGGTACAATAAGAAAGCCATAGACAAAAATATAGGAAGCAGTTAACAGGAGTGATGCTCTCCGTGCCCTATCTAGCTCGATTTTGGGAGAAGGTTTGAGAAAGTTTGAAGTGTGCTTGTAGAATAAACCAAGAGTAAGATCTGGGAGGGTAGTCTTGGGTATACAAATAAAAATTGAGTTCAGTCTTAATGTTCAGAAAAGTACAGATACTTTATATCTTTTGTACTTTATACAGACTCTGTTGGTCAATACAAATGAACTTTATCCATTTAGTTTCACTTGCTTTACCAGGGTTTCTCAACATCGGCACCACTGACGTGTTGCACCAGATCATTCTTTGTGGTGGGGCATTCCTGTGCATTGTGGGATGGTTAGCTGCATCCCTGGCCTCTACCAGACAATAGTCTTCTCCCCAGCTGTGACAACGAAAGGGCCTCCAGACATTGCTAAATGTCCTCTTGGGAGTAAAATTAATCACTGTTGTAAATGGTGGCTGTTGTTGCAGGTGAGGAAAACCTGGGTCAGGGAGTGAATGTGGGTCACTCTGGTCTATCCATGGGCCTTTCTGACACTGAGAATGGTTGAATCACCCACAGGACACTGAGAGGATTCAACATCTATCACCCAGGATTTACAAATGAAGGAATTTGATCAGAAAGTTAGGAGTCCCGCCTCAAATCACATGGAAGAATTGATACTTGAACCCCAGTCATAACATTCTAAACCTTGTCTCTTTTCTCTATAACAGGTGGTTTTTCTCCTATGCTTTGCAAGGCCACAAAACATAGGTATGGAGGGAGAGGCAAGGCAGGTGGGACTTCAGGACCTCTGGTGTTCCCACTCCTACCTCTACTCTTGCCTTGGTCAAAGTAGCATCACCGTCCTAGGCTGATGATGGTTAATGTTCCATTAAAATAATAACACATAAAATCCCCTACATTGTACCTTTTTGCCTGCTTGGAGTTGCAGAAGACACAACTAGTGTTAACTCAGAAAACAGCTCAACAGTGTTCTTTTCATGCTGTTGGAAATCTGTTTTCAAGGGCAAGGCGGGCTGAGGCTGCAGGGTAAGTTTCCTAATCTAGAAAGATAAGGGACTGGGACCCAAAAAGGCCATTTCATCATCCATTGCTGGTCTTTTTCCAGAAAAAGTCATCTTCTTGTCTCCATATTTCACTCATCCAGTCTACCCTGAGTTATTCTGCCAAAGTTTTTTCTTGGCAGAGCCTTAACAAATAGCGCCCCATTCTTGGGAATCTAAATTCTCATCCTGATAGCATCTTGCTTGGCAATCTTCAAATTCTATATTCATCCAGGAATTTCTAACTCCTAACTCTACCCTTTTTATAAAATAGGAAATGTTCTCAGGACAGGAGAAACACAACTTGACCACTCACATCTTCCCTATTTTCCTGTCATGATAAGTGAAATTCTACGTTTTGAGACTGACTTTTTATGATAAAGAGGTTGACTGGCCTAGTTAATTTTCTTAAAAGCAGATGAACTTGAAAATTTTGACATATGTATATTTTGTCAGCCAAAGATAAACCATCTATTTCAGGAGGCAATATTATATACTTGTTAACAATATGTACTTTGGAATCAAACTGCTTCAGTTCATATTCCAGCTTGCCACTTTTAGCAAAATTATCTTAGGCAAGTTTTCAAAAATCATCCAAACCTTCTTTTCTCATCCGTAAGATGGGATAATAAAGCTCTCTGTATTAGGATGATGGGAAATAAACGACGTGATACACGCAAAGTATTTTTTAAAAATAGCTAGTGCCATTGTTGTTACTGCTTTATTCTTAGGGGTCATCATGCATGCATATTACAAATTACAGGGGTCATTGCTAAAAATAAAATGCAATATTGGAGGTCATCTTGTCCAATTTCATAATCATCTCTGAGCTAGTGGCAAACAGGAATTATAACGAATAGGGCAACAAAAATGTAACTATAGCAAGGCAGAATGATATAAAATGGATTTTAAAGACTAAATCACTGATAAGAATCAAATTCTTACTGTAATAAGCTTGTAGAATCCACATATTAGACATTTAAAAGTGTGATTTTCTTTTCTTCTGATTATAATCCAAGTCATAAGTGGATTTGTAGGCTTCTAAGGGAATTTCTGCTATCTTGTTTGTTACTTCTAGAGGACAAAGGATTTCTAAAGGAATCTTGCAATGTGTTAGGGAGAACTTTTTAAAAAGAAGTACTAATGTCACTGAAAGTTATATCAAGTATTTGGTACTTTAGATATAAAATAGTTTTATAAAAACTGGATAAATTAGGATATTTACCCAAATAAGTGTCTTCTGACTAATATTGTGTTATATTCTTAATCTGGATGTTAGAAAGAGAGAGTAATACAGTAATATAGGTAGTAATGCTACTACCTTTACTAACTGAGTAAAATTCTAGAAATGCTAAGAAACACGTAACACAGAATGAGCCAAAGAAACGTTTGCAGAATGAATGCTGAAGACATTTGGTTCACCATGGTTGCCATTGCCTATACCATGCATCCGTTTACTGTTGCTGTGACCCTTTTCTCTCCGCCAGCTGGACATTGCCATGCAACATTTAACATGTACCACTGGATGATGTAACCACTGATCTGGCTATTATACTGGGACAGGTTTTTCTCTAGGGACCTAAACCAGTACCACCCATATCACATGGTATCAGTCAGCGGTGCATGTTACATGGTGCATGGCAATGTCAGGGGTCAAAAACATGTTACAGTCTAGAAAGATCTATATAGAGTCCACTTACAAAGACTGCTGTCAAAAAATTCTATGAGACCTGGGGAAATAATTTAAGTTTCTCCTTTACTCTTCTCTGGGCTTCCCCCATTTCCTAATACACACAAAGCCGTTGGGGTCCCCTTGGGATTGCAAATGGAATGATCTCCTCTGTACGACAAGGGACCTCACAGTAAACTATATTTAATTCCAAAAGGATAAAAGCAATTTAAATTAAATAACAATGTGATTTAGTTCATTATAAGGTATTGCCATTCCTCTACTACATTTTTACTATAAAATCTTTATGTTTTCACTATAAAATACTTAATTCTTGTTTCTTGTTTTATATGTTGCTTAATACAAGACCTTTTTCTGTTACTTTAATGTAGTTTTTTTTTTTCTTGAGTAGTAATAAAGAGAGTTACATCCTACTATCATCATTACTTTGCCCTGCCATTTGTTCCAGGGAACGCTGCTTGGCTGTCTTGGCCCATGTAGTGACGGACAGGTTATTCCTTCGTGGACATATAGTGCAGAGGGTATAGTCACATTAAAGTCATTCTCATCCCCTGAAATCCTTTTACAAACCATCTACTAAGGTGTGTTAGACCAAGGAAAAGGTCTTTTATTTTCTCCTACACATTATAAGCAGCAATATGCTGGAATGGTCATGGGGCTGGATAGGAAAACAAAGCTAGTA
>NW_012148952.1:9417027-9418733 GCF_000956105.1 Propithecus coquereli
CTTTGGCATACCCTATCATTTTTGCTTTTTGAGAATTTCTTTCCTTTCTGACACTATAAGATGGATGCTCTAGGATTATCTTGTGTATTCCCTGCCCTAGCTCTGCAATCAATTATTTTCCCAAGGACACTGGTTCCTTTTATTGGACAATAGTTTTTGAAACTAAGATCTGGGAGGTGGGTGTGCTGGTTACTACAGGGACATTGTCGCTTCTAGGCCCTGTCTGTAGATCTGGCTAGGAAATATACGTGTGCATACTAACCCAGGCATATGCACATGTCTACAACTAGTTCTATGTCCATCTGCATCTATATTAAATATTTAAACATGAGTTAATATTGATGTTTTCAACTCTAGTATTGTACCACATGGATCATTCTAGCCTTTTCCCTTTGCTTATCTATACTCTCAATCCAACAGTGACAAACCTGGCTCCAACAATTACTCATCTATTTATTTACTTGTTTCATCTAGATATACATATATGTAGCGTGGTTTCAGAATTGCTAACTTGTATCCCCTTGAGAAACAGCTTTATCAACTAGACTACAGTGCTTATCTACAGCTCCTTTTGTCTTTAGTCTTTTACTTTCCAGTCATTTCCAAAGTTACTTAGGTCAACTGTCCTTTAACCTACTCTCTTCAGTGAGGTTGTGTTATACATTTATTATATAGTTAAACTCCTTTGTCAAAATATACATCTTCCCCTGGGATTTCCCAATCTACTAGTTATTTTTTTTTCAGTTCCAAACATTAAGATTTACTCTTTGTCCTGTAACATTCCATGAGTTTTGACAAATACATAGTGTCATGTATCCACTACTACAATCCCATGCAGAATATTTTCACAACCCTAAAATAATCTCCTGTGCTTCACCTAGTCAACCATCCCCCTCCTCAAACCCCTTAGAAGCTCTGATCAGTTTTCTGTCTCTGTATTTCTGTCTTTTCCAGAATGTCTTATGAATGGAATCGTGGAGTATGGAGCCTTTTTAGAGAGACACCTTTCACTTATTGATATGTATTTAAGATTGAACCACACTGCAGCGTGAATTAATAGCTCATTCTACTTTATTGCTGAATAATATTTTCTATGGATGTGTCATTTTGTCTATACAGCCACCTTTTGGAAAATTTCTTTATTGCTTCCAGTTTTTGGTGATTATGAATAAAACTGCTAGAAGCAGTCACATGCTGGTTTTTGTGTGGACATAAATTCAAATCAATTGGGTAAATACCTAAAAGTATAACTGGTGGGGAATATGGTAAGTCTTTATTTAGCTTTATAAGAAACTGAAAAACTATCTTCCAAAGTGGCTATACTATTTTGAATTCTGACTAGCAATGAATGAGAATGCTTCACCAGCAGGATTGATAATGTCAATTTTTTTTTGTTTTTGTTTTGTTCATTTGTTTTTAGATTCCAGCCATTATTATAGGCATGTAGTGTTATCTTGATGCTTTAATTTGCAGTTACCCAATGACAAATGATGTTGAATATCTTTTTATATACTTATTTGCTATTTGTATATCTTCTTTGGTGAGGCATCTGTTCAGTTTTTTTGCCCACTTTTAATTGGGTTATTTTATTATTATTCAATTTTAAAAGCTTTTAAAGAAATATATAAGATACAAATCCTTTATTAGATATGTGATTTGTGCATATTTTCTCCTAGTCTGTGACTTGTCTCTTTATTCTCTTAACA
>NW_012148952.1:9418783-9421238 GCF_000956105.1 Propithecus coquereli
TTATTCCTTTAATTAGTCAAAATTAGAGATTATGTTTCTCTCTGAACAAAATGCATTCTTACATGAATTAAATGAGAGTTTTTGATGAAATGTCTCCTAACAGAGAGTAAGTAATTGAGATATAATTGTTTGTAGATGAAAAATAACTGCCACATTCATGGCAAATGTGAGTCTAATGCAGATGATTTCCATGATTATGATGTGTTTTATGCTGCTTTTTATACCACTGTTTTGGAAGCATTCATAGCACCAGTTGAGGTAAAAACATCTTAATGTTTGCTTTAGTGCTTGGCAACAAATACAGTCTATAAAATATGTAGTAGTTAATATTAAAAGCTCATGCCAGATTGTAACATAAAGAGTTTATTCAATCTCTTTAAAGTCATCATTTTAAAGCTTCATTTGAATGAGTTAGCATTTGGGCTTCTTATGATTTTCAGCAGGTGAGCTCTGATGAAGTTAGGAGTTATGCCCACCCACCCCTACAATACCACAGTTGGCACAGCCCCCACCCAGGGGTGAGGAATCTGCGGTCTTGGGGCCAAATGTGGGCTTCTGGATCCTTGAGTGCAGCCTTTTGACTGAATCCAAATTTTACAGAGCAAACCCTTTAATTTGTTCTGTGAAGTTTGGTTTCAGTCAAGGGGCCACACTCAGGGATCTGGAGGGCCACTGTGGCCTTGAAGCTGGGGGTTCCCCGCAAAGCCTGCCTCATTGCTGAGTGAGCAGAACACACTTAGCAATGTTCCTTTTGAGCCGTCCTTGTCGGAGGGAGAAAGAAATAAAGAGAGCTGCCAAACCTACCAATTCTTTCCTAGCCACATTGGTTCACCAGGGGAGAAAAATTTTGTTTATCATGGTTGCATTTTCAAGGTTGCCTTTACTTAGGATTTGATGACTTCCTTCCCTCCACCAATCCACCTCTTCCACACATTCCCTCAACCCCAGTAATGATCAGGTTCCTTTTAAATGGAAGCAGTACAATTCCTTATCGTGTTGCATTACACGCTTGAAGAAAGAGGAACTAGAAGGCTTTAAGAAAAACAGTGATGTCTTACTTGCTGAGGGCCTGTGGGTGGGAGACAAATGCTTGCTTTTCCTTTTGATCAGACATCTATACTTAAAAGTCACCTACCCTTGGACATGTTATTTAAACACTCCAGGTCTCAGTTTCCTCATCTGTATATTAGAGGAATAGAAACATATGGAAGTTCCTGGTACATATGAATTATGATAGAAGATAGTTTCAATGTTTAGCTGTAAGAAGAAATGGGAAGGGGAAAATAGACCCGTGGGAGGAGAGAGCTGTGTGGAGCTGGCCTGCTGGTTAGGAAGCAGCAGATAACGAGGCCTCGACCATCTAAGACACAGAAGTCCTCTTGCGGAATAGAAAGGAAGTACTAGGGTATTCATTCAAACTCATCACGGTTGAGAACAAACTGGAACAGAGTGTGCTGAGGTCAAAAATAGGCTTGACCAGGATGACCAAAGCAAACAGATATGGAGCTTTATTAGAACAAAACATTATCCAACACTGTTAGGTATTTTTCCTCTTTTACAAATACATTTTTAAAACTTTTGCAATTGTTTTATATTTATAGACAAGTTGCAAAGATTGTACAGAGTTCTCATACACCCAAACATAGTTTCCCCTGTTGTCAATATTTTATACTATTGCAATACATTTGTCACAACTGAGGAACCAACATTGGTAAGTTATTGTTAACTGAATTCCATACTTTGTTCGATTTCATGAGTTTTTCTTGAACTTTGTTTCTCTGTTCCAGGATCCCCTGTATGATACCACATTACATTCAGTCATGATGTCTCCTTAGCTCCCTCTGAACTGTGACAACTTTCTAGACTTTGTTTTTGGTGACCTTGACAGTTTTGAGGACTATTTGGCCAGTTATTTGGTAGAATGTTCCTTAAATTGGGTTTTCTGATTTTTTTTTTCATAGTTAGACTTAGGTTATAGGTTTTGGGGAGGAATACCTCGGAAGCGATATGCTATCCAATTGATGTTATAACAAGGGCACATGCTGTCAACATGACTTATCACTGATGATGTCACCTGGCTAAGATAGCGTTTTGGGTTTCTCCACTATAAAATGCTCTTTTCCCCTGACTTCACACACCATATTCCTTGGTGGCAAATTACTAGTCACAGCTTATACTTACACGGTGGGGGGTTCTTCTCCATCTCCTTGAGGGGGAAAGGTATCCACATAAATTATTTTAAATTCTCTTGTTTAGAGATTTGTCTCCTCCTCTCTCACCTCCCTCCGTTTACTTATCTATTCAATCATTTATTTTTATCACTACAAATTCATGAATATTTAGTTTATACCTTGGATCATAATCCAGTACTACTGCATTTATTTTGTTGCTCAAATTGTTCTAGTGTTGGCTGGGCATGGTGGCTCACACTTGTAATCCTAGCACTCTGGGAGGC
>NW_012148952.1:9426783-9428562 GCF_000956105.1 Propithecus coquereli
GTATAGTCATGCATATATGTATATCCATACATGTGTTTCATGCATACATATACATTGTGTCTACATAAATATTTGTAGATATGTATGTATTTATATGCATATAGATGTATGTATGTATGCCTATATTTAGGCACAATATAATGATAGTATTTCAAATTATTGGGGAAAGGACAGACCACACTGAAGGGTCTGTACTGCACAGTAGCCATGAGCACAGGCCTTGGCACCAGACTGCCTGGTTTGAGTCCTGGCTCTGATATTTCCCAACTGTATGATCTTAGGCCGGTTATATAATTTCTCAGTTTTCTTTTATGCTAAATGAGAAAAAGATAGTATCTACCTCAAAGAGTACTTGTAAGGGTAAAAAGTTAAAGGAATTAATATTGATAAGAAGCTTAGACGAGGCCCTGTCACTAAACACCAGTAAATGTGAAGCATTATTATTATTCACAATATAGAGCTTAAGCAGTTGTCTATCCACTTTGAAAAACGACCTTTTAGTGCCTGTTTTAGAGCCTTACAATGACGCGTGACCATCCAGTTGTTGATTGCTGGTTTCTTGTGAGGGAGATTCATTTTGACTTTCTAAAATAAATAGACCCTTTTAGCCTTTGTTATGAAAATAGTAAATGGTAAAGGACTCTTTAAGGGATATCCTTTTAACATATTATCCAAAATGAGAATTACAAACTCAATTGCTTAGAAGGGTCAGCGGGTAAATGAATGGAATAGACTCGGTGGGGCATGCGGTGAGATGGAACCTCACAGACATTGGAGAAGACAACCGTTTTCCAACATAACGTGATTATTGCCATGCAGAAACACGATCACACATTTTTTAAGAGAATCTGAACATTTTGGTTTTCATACGAGATTTTCTGGCTTCTAAATGTTGACAACTCACTCAAAATTTTAAACATTGTAAAGGTCAAATAAAACAGATGTCTGCAGAACAGAGTTGATTTATATTGTTTGTTTGTCATCTGAGGCTTTTAATCACATCTATCCTATACTACCCTTTCTGCCAACTTATGTGTCCCCATTGTACCTTGCACAGTGCTGCCTAGAGCATAAAGACTCGGTGCTTGTTTTTTGTTGAATCAATTTGATTTTCATCATGAGCCTTTCTGATTCTAATCAACGCTTTGAGTTAATAACAGTAGCTCCATTTTCAGCCATTTATTTTAAATATAGGATGCTGTTAGAGACTGCATGCATCCCTCTTATTGTTATAATATTCTATCAGGTTGTTTTTCTCATTTTATAGATGGGGAAATTAAGAGAGTAAGTTATTTTTCTAAGGTTCAAGGCTATTGCCAGGGTGAACCTGATACCACATTGTCTAGGTCTGCCTTTTCGAGGGAGTGAAAGGTCAAAAGAAGTAACCAGAGGTCTGGATCTCTCCAGGATATACATTCTCCTGGCGCCAGCTAACTGAGCTTGCTGATCATGTCCTGTCCTGGAAAACTTTTTCTAGGGCCGTTCTACTAGATGATCCTGTCAGGCTTACAGCTTACAATGCAGAAACTACAGGATAAAAGATGTCTTCCACTTACAAATGGGTAGCTATTCGAATGTTCATTTGTAAATCAGTTGTTTCAAACTCAGAATTCATTTTCCTGCAGAAACAGTTACAAATTGTGGTTATGTTTCCCCTGAGGCTTATCCACAGAAGACTATTTAGCCTTAATGTATCTGAAATAGTGTACATTTGCTGTGAAAATGTGTCAAAAATAGAACTCTTGTAATTCTAGTAATTAAATAAAAGGAAAAAAAAAA
>NW_012148952.1:9430117-9434412 GCF_000956105.1 Propithecus coquereli
TGGAAATCTTCCAATAGTTATGTAAATAATTTAAAAGTGGCATACTTTTGGTGAGGTGACTACTTAAAAAATGTTCAGGGTGAAGTTGGAAATAAAGAATACATAGTGTTCTTTTTAAAGTTGTGTATTAAAGCCCCCAAATTAAAAATAAAGCATATATATTTATTGTTGCTTTTTGATAATTAAAGTAAAGCATCTTACAAACAGGTAAAATTAGAGTTTTAGCAATAATAGAAAGAAATTGCATCATATACCAGAAATATGGAAAATTTGTTCTTAGTGAAAATTTGATTCCAATAGCCAATCACGTTGGTCTAAAGAATACTAAGTTGGTAAAGTGGTAGGATTTCTGGAATTTAAGGAATTGCTTTTAGAATCCATCCTTCTGATTTTACACTGATCATTAATATAGGTTTGCAAAGTAATGAATTATATTTCTGTAAAAAGGTTTAAGTTGTTAAGAAGAAGTTAGTCTATATTTCCTGTATTGTTTTAGGTGCACCTAGTTAAGCGTAGTATGTGCAGATCAGGTCTAGGGAAAAGCAATGGCCTGAGACATAATATCAATACTCCACTGATCTGCGCTATCTTTGATTGATTCTTCTCTAACATCTCATGTGCTGTAGATAGCTGGTGTAGACTTATCAGGCAAACAAAACGGTTTTAAAAATATGAGCTCATCTATTCCCATTTTATGCAATGCTAATATAAACCTATTGGGATCTCAGAAATGCTAATCCTTTTCTAAGTTTCATGGCTACAGAGATATTTCTTTTGGGGATGGGAGATGAGGAAGGGGTACGCTGATAATACATACACTCTCATCTTCTCCCTGATTCTTTGTTGATTAATTAGTGTCCATTTGGTTAACCTATTCACTATGCGTTCTAGAAGTTTACAATTTACAAATTCTGGCTGTATTCAAATATGTGTTATCTATTCTTTCTCCCATTAAACTATGAGCTCCTTTAAATAAGGAACATGTGTTCTATTTCTTTTTTTTTTTTCTTTCTCCTGCATTGGCAGGAGCCAGAGTATCTTACAGACACTTACAGTGGAATACAAGTGTTTTTACTTAGTGTATACTGCCCTATTTGCTAATTGCTTTATACATGCAAGTATACATGCAAGTATCTCACCAACTATGTTGTAAGAACCTCATTGGTGGAGGCTTATTTTGCAGCAGTGGTGTAACAGTTTGGGTCTCTTATTACTGTTTAGTATATTGCAGAGATAGAGTAGCCTCCTAACAGATAGTTGTTAATTAGTTAAATATAAAGGGAATTAAGAGAGAAGTAGAAAGGCGAAAGATTTTGAATTAATCTGCAACATCTAAAATCCATATTATCATTTCACGGCTTAATTATATGTTCTTTTTAGTACCTAACACATCATTAAGACTTGATAAATAGTGCTTCCTCAATACTACTATTTAATGAAGAATAATAAAAATATGATGCTGGCAATAAAAGCTATTCTATCATTACCACCTTACACCCTAGTTTGTGAGCAAATGCTAGAAAGTCAAAATGGAAAGTAGTTTATATTTGAGAGATTTGGATCATTTTCTTGGCTAAGTCAAGGGACCATTTGCTTCCTTTAAGCAGTCTAAAAGGTGTTAAAGGATTAGAAGCAGAGGGAATTCCAGCATTACCATGCTATAAGACAGATTCCTAGAGAATCAAATAGAGCCAGTGACAAAATTAAACAACCCATCTCCTTGGTGTCTCCACCTCACTTCACACCTACCGCCTCCCCATTATTTTATTTTTAAGAACCAATAGAAATAAAAACGGGAAGATGAGACATTTTCTTGAAGATAAGCAGTATAATTGTTTTAAATTTAGTGGTTGGTGAATGTGATATGGATGGATATAAGTGAAGGAATAGTTTTTCAAAAATAAAAAAGAGCCTCCCAAAAAAATAAGAATAAAATGATATGGGTTGTAAATTAGAGATGAATTTCTTTTCTATTTAAGAGTCTTATGTGCTTCCTGCTGTCAATTTAAAGGGTTCCGCAAAACCCATCAATTGTCAGGCCTATGAGAAGAGATGGAGCAGAGCTCAACAGGCATATTTCAAGTCCAGGAAGGCTGAAAAATTGGAGGTTCAGGCAGATAAAAAAAAGTACAAGGACTCTAACGATGAGTGGAATTCAGAACTATCAGGAGGACAGGAATCCTGTTAGACAGAGCCACAAATGGTATTCGGTATTACAGATCAGGGTTGGTAGGATCCGAAACTTGACAAAGCATCGACAATCAGTACTGCCAAGGAGAAACAAAGCTGGACACCTGTTAAAGGCAGGAAAACCAGATTTAATTCAGTAGTAACTATTATAATGGGGGAGAGACCTCTGCAGAACAGCACTGCCAAACAAAAGGCGGGACTGGGGTGTGCTCGAGGAAAGGCGCTGAAGGGCAGAAGGAGAATGGGTCCATGTGACTAGGCTGTCTGGGTTTGGTAATTAGTGCTGGTCCTGAGGAGCAAACTTCTCATGTCTTTATGACAGGGTGCAAGTTGCAGCAAGGCGTCCACCGAAGTTAGGTCCTTACCCTCACACAGGGACTGGGGTGAGAGCTAGCCCCTCGAATGCTTGTATTTCAAAGAGGTGATTCTCGGGTCCTCGCGGAGACAGTTCTGGGTAGTAGATGATTTATATCTCAATGGTGCAGAGAAAGAATTGCAAGTTTTCTAAAATAGCTGCTATAAGAGGGGCTTCAAAGGCCTGTTGGCTTACCACCAAGTTTTGGCTGTAACAAACAGTAAATTTTGCTGACAGCATTGAGCTTTCTCAGACAGGCATTTAAAGGTGGGGCCATCCTAGTGCCATCCTCACATTGGATGTAAGCTGCTTCCCAGCCCAAAATATGTCCTCATATTTTTATCCAAGAAGAGTAATAGCCAGGAAGAGATGGAAAATTGGTTGTCAGACTTTCATCTCCCCCAACTTCCAGTCACTTACCAGAAGATGCAAAGAAATTTAGTGGTGATGGAGACCTCTCTAGCCAGAAAAGCTTTTGGTATATACATTTTCATTAGCTTTGTGATGTATTCTAGCATTGTGGAAGGAGGCAAAGAGAAATGCCAAAACCAGCTCACAAAAATAAGTTGGTGCAAAATCATGTATGGTCCAGGTTTATCATAATAGTACAATGCTCCTAATACCTTCTACGTTAGCTGATCCCCCTCCTATCACCATAGAAACCACACAATGGAAGAGTTAATTCCAACTCACGGAGTGACTCAGCACTGCCCTTTGCACATGCAGGTTGGAAGAGATGGAAGACACCAATCTTGGGAGCAGCACACAGCAATCTGGGCCAATTCTTGAGTGGTGTGTGCCCCACTATCTGCCCAGCTTATTGATTTTTTCTCCTTCTGCCTTTTTATTTATCTAAAAGTCTTCTGTATTAGGTCTAGACAGACTTACTCCACCTGTATAGCCCCAATCTTCTTCCCTTTCTCTGTGGCAGTGAAGCATAGAAGTCATACATGGAAATGATAAAATGAATTAAAATGTGCATTGTGAGGTGCATGGCAGCCACTGCTACTATATTAATAATTACATATTTACTTTTCTATGACTAATCAAACTCCAATTATTAAGAATAGTGGCTCCCCAGAAAAAAAATTTCTTATGTTTGCAACCAGGACAATTCTACCTGTCGAACAAACTGCATTTAGTTAGGAAATACTTTTAAGCTAATATCATGCTTTAAGACACTTATTTGAGCCCAGGTATGGCCAAATCTGTTCTGCTGGAGTGGCTTGCTTTTCCTGAAGTTTTAATGTGAAGACTTAATTTTTTGAAGTTCATTTTGTTTGACCCAGCAGTTGTACCTTCAGGAAGATAACCTAAAGAAATGATTGAACAGACCCATGAAGATGTAGGTAAAAATGATTTCATCATAGGCTATCAAAGATGTAGTTAAAAGAGGTGGGATTGTTTATAGTGAAACATCATAAACAGTCCTAGATATTGAAATTTAGAGAACTTTTTAGGTAAAATATGGTAAAACCAAACAACAGATACAGCACAATATTAAAATGGATGGTAACTCTAGAATTTTTTTGAAATAGAAAGATGTTATGATACATTGTCAAGTGAAAGACATAGCTTGCAAATTAATATGAACACTGAAATTTAGTTATTAAAAGATATAACATATAAATAGTATATACACACTCATGTAAATGTATATACACACACTCATATACATGTATTCATTTGGCTAGACAAAAGCCTTAGAGAATGATTTGTGATTTTGTATCTTCTTCTATTTTATAATTAT
>NW_012148952.1:9437739-9440687 GCF_000956105.1 Propithecus coquereli
AGGGGCATACAGATTGAAAGGAAATAAAATTATCCCTATTTACAAATGACGTAATTTCTTACATAGAAAATATAAAGAGATCTACAAAAGAACTTATAGGAGAAATAGATGAGTTCAACAAAACCACAGGGTGCAAGATCAGCATGCGAAAATCCGTTTCTACATACTGACTGTGAACACATGGAAATCAAAATTGAAAACATTGTGCCATTTAAAATTGCTCCAAAGAAAATGAAATATATAGTTGCAAACTTAACAAAGCATGTGCAAAATCTGTATGCTGAAAATTATGAAACGCTGATGAAAGAAAGTAAAGAAAATGTAAATAAATATATATTTCATATTTATGTATTAAAAGACTGAAAGTAGTGAAGATGTCAATCCTCCCCAAGTTTTTGTTTTGTTACGTTTTTTACACATAGACAAGTTTATTCTAAAATTTATATGGAGAGGTATAAACACTGACTAGCTAAAACATCCTGAAAAAGAAGAATAAATATGAGGAATCACTGTACCTGATTTAAGTCTTACTATATAGCTACAAAAATCCAAACAATGGTATTGGTGGAGGGATAGATGCATAGATCAATGAAACAGAATAGAAAACATAAAAACAGAACCACACAAATATGCCAAAATGATTTTTGATAAATGTGCAAAAGTAATTCAATGTAGGAAAGATAGCTTTTTCAACAAATGGTGCTGCAACAATTGGACGTCTATAAGCAAAAAACAGGAGGCTTTTCCTAAACCTCTCACCTTTTATAAAAGTTAACTCAAAATGGATCATGAATCTAAATATAAAACTTATAACTAGAAAACAGTTAGGAAAAAAAAGCAAGCAATTTATGGTGAAGAAAAGAGTTCTTAGATTTGACACCAAAAGCATGATCCATAAAAGAAATAAATGACAAATTGGACCTCATCAAAACTAAAAAGAAAAAAACTTGGAAAAAGTGTTTGCAAACCACATATCCAAAACAGAACTAGTATCTAGTACATACATAAAACTCCCAAACCTCAGAGGTACAAAACCAATTCAAATGGGCAAACATGAAGGAGCATTTCACCCAGGAGTATATACAGATTACAAATAAACAAATGAAAAAATGTTCAACATCATTAGCTATTAGCTAAATGTAAATTAAAACCTCAATAAAATATGATACACCTATCAGAAAGGCTAAGAAGTAGAGACAACCCCCAATGCTGGCAAGGATGGGGAGAAATTGGACCTTTCATAGATTGCTAATGAAAATGTTAAAAGGTACAACCATCATATAATCAGCCATTGTACTCCTTGGCATTTATACCAGAGAAATAAAAGCTTATGTTCACACAACAACTGAACATGTATGTCCATAAAGGTTAAATAACTGTGATACGACCATATCACGGAATGTTATTCAACAATACAAAATGACGGACATGCCACAAGTCAGATGAGTCTCCAGAGAATTACAATGGATGAAATAAGCCAATTACCCTGACTAAAAAAAGGTTACAGACTGTATGATTCCATTAATATAATATTTTTTAAAATGACATTTTAGAAATGGAGAACGTATTAGTGATTGGTAGGGTTTAGCAGTGGGGGACAAAGAAGGTGAATGTGGTGATAAAAGCTACTGAACTCAAAAAATAGGCCTTTCATTTTATAGATTCAATTGAATCTATTTTTATCTATTTATAAAAATATAATAAAAATAGATTGTTATGAGTTATAAGCCCTATGAATTCCATCTTAAGTAGAACTGCAAATTATGAAAACCAAATGTATCTGTTATCTATTGCTGCATAACCACCTCAAAACTTAGTGGCTTAAAACAACAATCATTACTTTACATGAGTAAGGGTCAGCAGATCTTGGCTAGAGCCATTCGCATCTGGAGTCATATTTAAACAGAGACGAACTGGAGATATAAGTATGTCAAGAAAGTAGCACAAAACAGCCTAAGGTGATATTAGTCAAACATTTCTTTTGCGGAGGAGCCTTGTTTATAGCTATTTCTTTCCTTGTTGAAGAGTTTCAAACAGAGACTCTTCAGCTTCATGTTGTCAGAAATTGCTTATTGGTCAATGCACATTTGTACTTTATGATTACTGACAAGTGCCTTGTTGACTTTGATTTGAAGTCTTAGAAAAATAAACCTCCTGCTTAGTAACCAAAATCCACAATAATAACCTCAGTCACCAGGTTCACTCCTTGGATAAGCAAAACAAACAAAAAAAACCCCACATAATATCTATACATCTGTGGCCACACAAGATTGATTCTTTCCATTTAGTCTGACAACTCAGCAAGTGAAAACAAGCTAATGAAACAAATTATTGTGCTTACGGGTCAATTAAACAACTATTAGGCTAGTTTTTTTCCCTCATTTTTTCAAATAGCTGTTTAGTAAACATGACCCAAGAGTTGGATAAGTGATCTAAGGGACATTTTAATAGAACTGGTTGAATGTTTTGTTGTCACCAGAGCCAGTCCAAACCCCACAATCTTTAACTAGAAAATAGTGAGACCTTTTGACAGGACCAGTATTGATTTACTTGTTTTTTTTCTCTACGTTCTTTAGAATACTACATTTACTGAGGGGGTGGAAGATAAGATAGAGATGAGTTTGTTTCTGTGAAAAAGAAGAAACCACAGTGCACATCTATTCAACTAGATTTTCTTCCTCTATCATGGAGACACTTCGAAAATGTTCAATTATCCCAGCATTCAGCTTCCATTTTAGAGCAAGTATTACGAAGCCTTCAGGAATAACAAAATAATTGTACTTTTTTTTTTTAAACCTAAGAGAACAAGATGCTAACCAGTAGCTACATGAAGCCCCAAGGTGTTTCTTGGACAACAGGCCATCTCTGACAGAACAGTCTATACTTGAAGTACTTGCACCCTAGGATTAACTACAAGGACTGTATAGCAAGCAAGAACTTTCAAAAAA
>NW_012148952.1:9440737-9442767 GCF_000956105.1 Propithecus coquereli
AGAACCACAGTTTTATACATAGTCTGAAAATATAGAGTATCATGTAGAAACTCTTTTTTTTAAACAACTTTTCTCTCCTAAAGATTGTAAAATAACAAAGTAGAGAAGCGCAGAGTGAGGGTGAGAGAGGTGGACGGATCAATAGGAACTCTGTTGCTCGTGAGGGTAACTTGATAGTGACTATGCAGTGCGGTTGGAGTGAATTGATTTTGTTCAAAGAAGTTTTCCTGTTCCTCAGAGTCTTCAGTGAAGATTTTTTGCAGGCTTCTTGCTCTGTGCTGTTTCACAAATCACCAGAGGCATTTAGAAGGGCCAGGGTTTTTTTTCTAAGCATATGAAGGCTTAAGAACTTTATATCTCTTGGGTGGAAGTAGTTTTCGGTGAATTGTTTGTTCTTTTGGTATGAGACATTGTACCACCTGCCACTAGAATCTACCACTCCTGCTTGTTGTTTTAAAGCCAGGATATTCTCGGGTTCTTGATGTACTTTACTAATTGTGGCTTTCATTTTCTAATATGTATTTAATAGACCTCTATTCATTTATCGTCCTTAAGTACAGAACACTAAAGAAGGGCTACTGCAATCACAGATGCCATCAGGCTTAATTATTTCTAATTAGCTGGGTATTGTTATAAAAAATACTCTGTGATATTTCCATCTTCAAGTACAAAGCAGACAAGACAAAATGTACTTAGAATGAAAAGTATTTGGCAAAACTACCTTTTGATCCATTTCATCTCGGCGGGACATATAAATGGCTCTCAAACTTTTCACAGGGATTCTATATTGGATGCCAATGAAGTTGTTCAACCCTAAGGCCTAAAAGGAAACAAAAGTAGATGGTGGCTCTTTTATAAAAACAATGAAATTCATGTCTTTCTTGTCAAACACTCTATAAAACAGGAGTTCTCATCTTTATATTTACATGAGCATTGAATCATATGCCCCTTGCTTCTAGAAGTTCAAACAAGAAGAGGTTGTATGTGTGTGTGGGGAACTCCTCTGTGGGGCTGGTGGTGGGATGGTAGATAGTTTTTCTTTTTTAATCAAAGTATAGCAATCATACAGAAATGGGCAGGTTAAGTACACAACTCAAGGAACTGCACAAAAATACCCACACCTGTATAACCACTACCCAGATAATAAACAGAACATTGCAAGTGCCCCAGAAAACCATCCTTTATGCCCCCTTTCAGGGATAATTGTCAAAAGGATAATTGTTATCTTGACTTTTAACATCTTGGATTAGTTTTCTCTTAGTTGACTCTTTGTATAAATGGAATCCTACAGAATATACTCTTTTGTGGCTGGCTTCTTTGCAATATAATGTTTGTGAGATCAATGTGTATTTTTGTGTGTAGTTGTGGTTTGTTTATTACCATTGCTCTAAACTATTGTATTTTATTAAATACCACAATATACATATCAGTGTACCCTTTCTATTCATGATGGATAATTGAGTCGCATCTAAATTCAGGAAACTAAAAATACTCCTGCAACTCATTTTATGAGGCTAGCGTTACCCTGATACTAAACCCACACAAAGTACCAAAAAAAAAGCTACATCTCTTATGAATTTAGACTTAAAAATCCTCAGCAAAATATTAGAAAATTGTATAAAAAGGTACAAGAATAATTATGCAATACAACCAAGTGAGACATATTTCAGGCATGAAAAAATCTGGTTTAACATTTAAATATTGATCTGTAATCCACCTTATCAATAAGCTAGAGAAGAAGAATTATAGGGTCATATCAATTGGCCCAGAAAAAAGAATTTAACAAAATCTAACACTCATTGATGGCAAACACTCTCTAAAAGTTAGGAATTACCTCAACTTGACAAAGAGCATCTACAAAAATCTACAACTAATATCCTTGATAATGAAAAACTTAATGTTTTACCCCTAAGATTAATAACAAGGCAAGAATATCGGCCGGGCGCGGTGGCTCACGCCTGTAATCCTAGCACTCTGGGAGGCCAAGGCGGGTGGATTGTTTGAGCTCAGGAGTTCGAGACCAGCCTGAG
>NW_012148952.1:9446290-9449785 GCF_000956105.1 Propithecus coquereli
ATATTTTTAAAAAAATATGGATTTTTACTTATGCTGAAAACTCTGAATATCTGCTTTTGTGCAATCCACAGGCCTGTGTTTCCATACTACAGACTGGTCTGAAGCTGAGCAGTAGCACCTTCATTTTGTCACAGTCTCCATCAGTTGGCCTGGGGACAACTTCACTCATTTACAACGGCTTCCTAAGCCCTGTAGACTTATAGGTCTGAGTCCTTTGTGTCACTGCTAGACCCGACATACTTTTTCACTCCTTTTGACCAAGGCAAATACCACCCAGGGTCAAAGCATTGCAATACTTGAAAAAGCGACTCCAACTTTGGAGTCTATCAGCTCTGATATTGCCACCACGCGGAGGCTGGGAGCCTGCCTACTATCCAACCCAAGTTCCTGGCCTGCATCTTACTTACAATGTCGGCTACTATTCTGACTGTCTTGGGATGTCTCAACTTACTCTAGACTTGCGATTAGGTTTAGAGCACATTGCTTTTAGAATCATGGAGTCAAAAGAATCTGAACATAAGGGGAAACTGAGGTTTCGGAAGCTTGAGGACTTTGCTGACATTACTGAGTTCTGAGTGGAGCAGTCACTTAATTAGGTCATAAGATTTATAGCTCATTAATCAGTTCCTCCTGATTGTTTTTGAGTTGTTTAATAGTTTTAGTAGTAAAAACTTACACTTTCTTTTATCTGTCAAATGGTTTAGCCTATAGCTAATAATACAGTACCTTGCTACCCAGTGTGTGGGCCAAGGTCTAGCAGCAGTGGCATCATCTAGGAGCTTACTAGAAATACAGGCTCTCTGGTCCCACTCCATAACTCTTCAGTTGGAATCTGTATTTAACAATATTGCTAGGCAATTCATATAATACTCATTAGAGTTTGAAAAGCATTGACATACAGAGAAGACTTGAATGAATGCATAACATAATATTAAATAAAGACCACAAAGCAACATAGTTAAAAATTCAAACGTCTTCAGTATGGGAGTTTTGTGGAGCTACTTCCTTGCTTCAACATAGAGTAGTATGTGATTTTTCTGTTTTACTCATCGAGCTTCTCCTAATATTTTATTTGAAGAAAGAGTTTTAAAGGTTAAACAAAACAAATCAAAATAAGCTCCATTTTTTAACAGGACAAACTGAGTAGAGAAAATAGAGAAATAAGGTGGTATTAGCCACACAAAGCTCTATAGAGTAGGTTGATAAATTTGAATGGCCTGTGATAGTATTGAGAGACACAATCTGACCACAAGGTATAATTGGAATTATACCTCAAATCCTAAAGCACTTGCATTGTTGAGGTTGTGAAAGGACAAAATTACAAAAAATTTAGTTATAGATCAGATTGCCTTTCATTCCTGATTCATGAATCAGGGCAGCCTCCATCCTACAGAATAGAAGGAGAGCTCCGCTGGGCAATGGCAGAATGGTGGGCTTCGTCAGGCAGGAACTAGGAAACAGAACAATGGGAAAAAAGCTGGTTGCTTAACATCAGGTTACTTCAGGGTTCTGTTTTTCAAGGGTTAAAGCAGAGGGGACTTTCTTATTATGCTGACTCAGCTAGAAAGGAATCTATTTGCTTCGGGGATTGATCTACTTTTTTAAGTTTCAATTTGATTATGTGGCATTTAGCATGAGTGACTCCATTTCTGTTTGGTTTGGTCTGTTGGAGTATATTGCTAAGTAGCGCAGTTGAATGGGCTCCCATAATGTTGACTTAACAGGTTGTTACATTGTTATATCTTTTCTGGAATGTCTGGGGTCCTCTCTTTCTTCTTTGCTTCTTTAGCTCCTTCCCTATTTCCTCATGCTTTTCCTCCCCCTTTCCTTATTCCTCTGAGTTGTCCTACCATGCGTTTCTAAGCTGGGCTCTATAAATCCCACATGCCTGACTGATGAGCTGATTCTGTTAGCCCAAGATTACCTCGACTTCCAGCAAAGGAAAGCATGAGTACCTGAGGGTTAGTGATGGGAAACATCCCCGAGATGACAATATTTGAGTAAATGCCACTTTGTACGGAAGAAGGCCAGGGGCTAGGGTGCATTCTCCTACCCATTCCATGCTACCCACACACACGCATTTCAAGTTAAAAAGGTCACTTATGCTCTCTGATACAATTTGAGAGAAAATCGAACTGACTGGAAGATTAATTAGGGCCACAATCAGTCACGAGGTTAGGAATAGAAGGAATAGGACATTGACATTAATAGATTGATTATTATCTACTCTAAGAAATTCTGGAACACAGGGCCACAGTATTGCCATCCTGGGTAGATCAAATTGACTAGACCAGGGTTTCCAAAGGTACATCTCTTCGTTTGCATGTGATGTTGATAGAGCATAGCACTGTATACTGCATGCCAATTTTTTCTTATCTATATGAGGCTTATTGAAAAAATATTACATTTCTTTTTTTTCAAATTACAAGAAAGAAATAAAAAGTTCTAGGTAAGATACTAACTATTGAATTTGCATAAAATATTCAAATACAAATTTTAAAATATTTTATTTTTAATAAGCTTCATTCCATGAATACAATGTTTTATAACAGGTATTTATTCTTGAAATGACTAAAAGTAATTTTTGAATAAGACAATTTAATAATGATTTCTTCTAATTCTTTATCATCTCAAGTAGATGGCATTAGATATAAGGAGTGTATGTGCTGCTTTTTTTCTCCATTTAAATAAAACTCTTTTCCCGCTAGCAACCAGAATTCAGTTTCTATAAATTGTATGTCAAAGGAGTTGTAGTTCTCCAGATCTAATGACTCTGATTTGTTCTTTTCTTTCACATGAAACTATACTGTTGAAGATATTTATGATAATGCATGCATATGGGTTTCTTACCAATTTTTTATACAAGTTTTTAAAAATAATGATATCCTTTTCTTCAAGTATAGTCAGATATTGTTCTACTAACGTTAATGATTTTCTGTTGCGATTCAAATAAAATGCTGGTTAAATATCACTAACGAACCATTTCGACCTCCCTCTTAAAAAGTTGAGTTCTAAATACATAAAATTTAACATTAAATATCAATATAATTTTACATGTTGCAATTTACATTTTGCATAATTTATGTTCTTGCAATTTATGTTCATTCCAATGCTCAAAAATGTGAGAAGTCAATTTTTGAAAACAAAATTGAAAAGCACATTGAATCTAGTGGTCATGATGTGCTCTTATAATTAGTTTCTTGAACTCCAGCTAATATTGTTGTAAAAAATCCTACAGAAAAGCTTTGTTTCATATTTTGCCCTTGTGCATACATTTAAAGTTCAAATATTTTTCTGTGGTGAGTAGATGTCTTTTGAGTGGGTACTGGTGCAATTTGAGACAATTTGTTTAATAACTTTCTATGCAAATAAGTCATAAAATTCGAAGAAGAAAGTATCAGGGCATCCAAATAGACATTTGAGAGAAACCTCATATTGCCTTATTATTCATATCAGCTTCTTCTGTGGTAGGTCCTTTGTTTACCTTGTAAATCT
>NW_012148952.1:9453305-9454845 GCF_000956105.1 Propithecus coquereli
ACCATCACGGGATACAGCAACAGCTGTGAGGAAAACATAAGGAGCTGGAAAGAGCAGAGTAGCACACACTGGCTAGATTGGTTCTGGGTGAAGGGTCAGGAACTGTGTTGGGTCAACTTGCTTGAGACCACTGGTAAATGGAGTAAGTCAGCTTTTTCTGTGGAGCCCAGGACCGGGATGGTAAGCAGAAAGGAAAAGGATAGGAGAGTGGAACTGAGGGAGTGCTGGAGTCTGGAGGAAGCAGAGGGGGTACAGTGGTTCCGAGAAGAAAGACTATACGTAATCTAAACATCTGTACCCCCATAATATGCTGAAATTAAAAAAAAAATTTAGAAAGTCCAAATTGTTTAAAATTTGGAAAAATATAAAATATAGTGAAGAAATAAAGAATTACAAGTATTTTTTTTCCATTCAAAATTTTCTTTCATGATGTATTTATTGAAATACCATTAATGGCATCATATTATTGCAAGGTGTAGATATAATGTAATTTATGTCACCATTCTTTGAATGGTGAACATTTTGTCTGTTCCAAGTTTTTCCTATTGTAATTAAACCTGCAATGGATATTTTTGTATAAAAATCAAAGTCTGTGGTTATTTCATTTCTTTATATCTCCATGAAGGAAGGAGAATATTTCTTCTTCATTTATAAGTTCAATAGCCCAACTTTACCCTCCAGTTTGTTATACAAATCTTTTCTACAGCATAGGAAATATCATATTTCTTGTATAATAGTGGAGGTGGTTCCTTTCCACTGGCAACTTACTTGAGAGATTCCCCACCAAATATGGCATTTCATTAGGAAAGTTTTCCCTATTTTGCTGAGAAGATTTTACTCACTGAAGAATAAAAATAATTGTTTTCAAGATAAATCCATGTCAGTTAAGTTCTGAAAGGATTAATTTTCAGGTATTTAATTCTAGAATTTAATTATATCACCTTGGAAGGTAGATTTAGTGAATGTTCTCAGATGGAGTAATCATGAAACAAAAAGGATTTTCCTAAGAACCTCTGAAGCATATCTGTGTCTTTCAGTGTTTTTCCACCTTAGGGCATCTAGTATTCATGGAAAACAGTTGTAAAGGCCCTCCCTGCCAAAAAGTAGACTAATGAATGAATATAAGCCTTTAAGAATTAGGAAGGATTAACATCCCTTTGCCATTTCTGTTATCAGATACTTTGGACAGTCTTATGGATATTTAACCTCTGTCCTGGTAAAGGATATCAGTTGAATGCATTTGTCAGAACAGAATTGACTGGTGCATTCTTTCCCTAAATATTATTTTTACATATCTAATTAATATATTACTCATTCAACAGCTCTTTTCTTTAATAAAAGCTATCATGTCAGAAATTCTTTATTCTGACAAAGTGACATATTGTATAATTTTAGCCCCTAAGCTAATTTCCCAATTTAAAACACTTTTACGAAATGTCAAAAGCCTCTAGCGAGGATTGTTAAATGAGACATTAAGGTTAGGTTATCAATGATCCACTAACCAAACTATTTTAATTTTCTTATAATTGAATAATAGTAA
>NW_012148952.1:9454895-9535049 GCF_000956105.1 Propithecus coquereli
CAATATTTCATAAGAACAATAAAATAACAGCAGCAATCATAGACAACTTCTAGATTTAGTTGAGAAATCATGAAGACTGAACATTAAAGAAACAGAGCAGGAAATAATTTGCATACACTAGTAAACAGAAGAGCTTTATTCTTGATAAATAAATCACCAACCAGTTGCAGTGATTTAACAGGAAGGTGCTATGTTTTATTCTCACAAAGTCTTCATCTGCTGAAGTAATAATTGCCAAATTCAGAAAGGTACATACAAATAGTGATCGAATAGCATTTCAACTATTCAAATTTTGGAATAGTTGCAAAAATGGCTTTAAATTTTTGTCACCTCATCAATTTGACAGCCATCAATATATCACAGCTGACCTGAGTCTCATTTGTCTCACCTTGGCAGAGCATCTCTGGCCTAGTGGTGTAGTGACTGGGCAGGGGTGGAGGACTGCCTGGATTTTATGCTGGGCTCCGCCACTTACTTGTTACGTGATCTTGAACAAGTCACTCTATGCCTTAGTCTCCCCGTCTGTAAAATGATGATAATAGCAATGCCGACTGTGTTTTAGGCTGACATGAGGATTGAGTTAGGACATGTAGTCACTCCTGTACAATGTCACGCACAGTGTCAGTGCTCAGCTGCTTCTACTCATTTTTATTACTACTACTATTAATAATAACAGTAATATATGAAGAGGGGGCCCATAGACAAATGATAAATCATGAATTAGGGCATAATTAAGCAGCTTTCTTTATTATAAAATTTTTATAGTGCTCAATATACTTCTAATGCGCATTGTGAATCCATAAGCGGTGGCTGAGTCCCAGTGTATATAGTGTTTCTTAAATTTATATAGCCGTAGGACACTTATTTGGGCCTAAGGATCTTATGTGGACACTGCTCTGTAGAACACAGTTTGGAAAACCCTGGCCTGGTGGCATCTCCAGGACTAAGCCAGACTCTGCAAGACCCTTTCAACAATAGTTCCTCCCCAAAGCCCCGTTCCAGCCCTGGCCCACGTTCTCCTATTTGGAGCCAGAGCCTCATGTTCTGTGTCAAGCTGCTTTATCACATGGTAAAGCTTGATAGAAAGGAAATAAACACTCTTCTTGATCAAGCTAACTAATTTTAAATCATCTAACACTTTCAATGAGCCCCAGACTTTTCTTGGTTCTTTGAAGACCTCTGCCAGAGACAACATTTGGAGCATTTGCTCCCTCAGACACCCTTTGGCTTATGTGTGAATATTTCCATCCTAGATGAATTTGTTTTCAAAATAAAGCACGATCAGAAGCTGCTTTAAATGTTTGATGGGAGTCCAGATCCCCTCAGAAGTCTCTGTGAGATGCCATCCATGCCTAGATCCCTGAGGTAGTTACAATGTTCCTGCGGTATCATTCTCCTCTGCACCTTTGTTTTGTAGATGCCCATCTCATTCTTCTCTCCAGGAAGGAGTGCAACCGATATTAAACACAGAGCAAGCCTTCCTGAATAGCTGCCAACAGAGGCACAGCCCTTGGGCCCAGTTCAGCTGTCCAACAGCCCTTGCCCACGGGACGAGTGGCAGAAGCTTCCCCACCACATCTAGAAGAGCAGGGAGGGCTGCGTTTACTGTAGCTGGTGTCCTGGTGTCTGACCCTTGTGATTCTCAATAAAAAAAACACCAAGTACATCTAAAGGAAAATGAAATACTGTTCTCACAAATATCATTACTAGCATCATATCCCAGGAGGGAGGAACAGCAGGTAACCTCTGTGAACATTTGTCCCACTGTGACAGTGCTCAAGGACATTGCATTTTAGCTCTTTCCTTAACCAATGGCCTGGTAAGAGAATTGTCTTTTTCCGTTTCTTGAGCCTCAGAACAGCGCGTGTGGATTTGAGTGCATATGAAGCTGCATTTGACAAGCTCCTGGAGGTATTAATAAAAGTACCTCCGACCATACACAGCAAGTGATTATTTTTCAATCAGCAATCTCTGCAGTAAGATACATAGGCCTACAGGCCTGCAAGAGAACATACAAACCTGGGTCTCAATATGCTGTAGCACTTATTGGCTGTGTCTTTCAGCAAGTTTTGTTTACTCCTCAAAGACTTAGTTCTCTCAACTGTAAAATGGGCTAATGTCAAGACCGAAAGAAATAATGCAGGTAAAACCCTTAACAAATGTCTGAACATAGCAAAACCTCAACATATGTTATTTTTATTATATACCTATATTTTCTTGAGGGCTAATTTCTCACTCTTTGGTCACATCCTGCCCTAAAGATCCCTTTCTGTATTAGGTAAGCTCTCCAGGTTTGTTCTCATTCTTTCCATGCCCCTTGCAACATGAGCTTCCTACCATTGGCAGGCTCTGCCCTACACATTCTTGCCTTCCTAACCTGTGTGGGCTTTTCCCACTCTGCTGCCAGCAGGGCGCTGAGGGAAGAGGGAGAGAGGAAGCAGGAGAAGGTAACGGACCCTTGGAGGGAGTCAAGAGCTTCACACCCATAATCAACTTGAGGAGACTCGATGCATATTCATAGGGGAATTAATGTAGACTGGAAGCAGCCAAGAAGGGTTTTGGGGATGAGGCAAAATTTGAAGAATGGAGAAGCAAAAGGGAAGAAGACAGAGAAGGCGAGGAGAAGCACTTCTTCTAAGTACCGGAAGAAAGTCTTGGATTTGGAACTTTAAGATCTAGATTTGACTCATTGCTTTGTTTTTCTAACTGTATGAGCTTGGGCAAGATACTTAAAAACTCTGAGCTGCTGTTAATCCACGATGTATTGTGGGTTGGTAATGTGAACTCAAAACACTTGTGTGAGAAGGTGCTTAATATAAATTTGTTGAATTGGATTTTATAGATGAGACTTTAGTAGATGTATTTAGTTGTAAGTTTTTAATTGTGACATTAATGCTGCCAAGCTAATAGTGTTTGAAAATACGGTAGAAACCTGAGAGAAAACAAGCATCAAATTAGACCCATAATTAACATTAAACTGTTTATCAAGTGCCTACCATGCCCTGGCCAGCTTATACCTCAACAGTTGTCATCTTTCTTACATCTGATTTATACTAGGGATGTTTTATGACATTTCAAGAAATTTGCCTTATGAAGAAAACCAATTGTGCCCAATTAACTCCTGTATATGTGATTTATCCCATTGAAAATTATCTTTGATTCTTCTGAGGATCAGAAAACTTGTTAAAATTTTAGAAAGTCCAAAGTACCATTCGATTCAGCAATCCCATTACTGGGCATCTACCCAAAAGAACAAATGATGCTGTATAAGAAAGACACCTGCACCCGAATGTTTATAGCAGCACAATTTACAATTGCAAAGATGTGGAACAACCCAAGTGTCCATCAATACATGAGTGGATTAATAAAATGTGGTATATGTATACCATGGAGTACTATTCAGCTTTAAGAAACAATGGTGATATAGCACCTCTTGTATACTGCTGGATAGAGCTGGAACGCATTCTACTAAGTGAGGTATCCCAAGAATGGAAAGACAAGCACCACATGTACACACCATCAAATTGGTATTAACTGATCAACACATAAATGCACATATAAGAATAACATCTATTGGATGTTGGGCAGGGGGGAGGGGAGAGGAGGGAGGAGGGGACAGATATTTGCATACACAAAGAGTGCAATGCGCACCACCTGAAGGATGGACATATTTGAAACTCGGACTTGGTGGGGGGGCAAGGGCAACATACGTAATCTAAACATCTGTACCCCCATAATATGCTGAAATTAAAAAAAAAATTTAGAAAGTCCAAATTGTTTAAAATTTGGAAAAATATAAAATATAGTGAAGAAATAAAGAATTACAAGTATTTTTTTTCCATTCAAAATTTTCTTTCATGATGTATTTATTGAAATACCATTAATGGCATCATATTATTGCAAGGTGTAGATATAATGTAATTTATGTCACCATTCTTTGAATGGTGAACATTTTGTCTGTTCCAAGTTTTTCCTATTGTAATTAAACCTGCAATGGATATTTTTGTATAAAAATCAAAGTCTGTGGTTATTTCATTTCTTTATATCTCCATGAAGGAAGGAGAATATTTCTTCTTCATTTATAAGTTCAATAGCCCAACTTTACCCTCCAGTTTGTTATACAAATCTTTTCTACAGCATAGGAAATATCATATTTCTTGTATAATAGTGGAGGTGGTTCCTTTCCACTGGCAACTTACTTGAGAGATTCCCCACCAAATATGGCATTTCATTAGGAAAGTTTTCCCTATTTTGCTGAGAAGATTTTACTCACTGAAGAATAAAAATAATTGTTTTCAAGATAAATCCATGTCAGTTAAGTTCTGAAAGGATTAATTTTCAGGTATTTAATTCTAGAATTTAATTATATCACCTTGGAAGGTAGATTTAGTGAATGTTCTCAGATGGAGTAATCATGAAACAAAAAGGATTTTCCTAAGAACCTCTGAAGCATATCTGTGTCTTTCAGTGTTTTTCCACCTTAGGGCATCTAGTATTCATGGAAAACAGTTGTAAAGGCCCTCCCTGCCAAAAAGTAGACTAATGAATGAATATAAGCCTTTAAGAATTAGGAAGGATTAACATCCCTTTGCCATTTCTGTTATCAGATACTTTGGACAGTCTTATGGATATTTAACCTCTGTCCTGGTAAAGGATATCAGTTGAATGCATTTGTCAGAACAGAATTGACTGGTGCATTCTTTCCCTAAATATTATTTTTACATATCTAATTAATATATTACTCATTCAACAGCTCTTTTCTTTAATAAAAGCTATCATGTCAGAAATTCTTTATTCTGACAAAGTGACATATTGTATAATTTTAGCCCCTAAGCTAATTTCCCAATTTAAAACACTTTTACGAAATGTCAAAAGCCTCTAGCGAGGATTGTTAAATGAGACATTAAGGTTAGGTTATCAATGATCCACTAACCAAACTATTTTAATTTTCTTATAATTGAATAATAGTAACTGCAACAGTAGGAGCACACATATGTGCAACTGAAAAATAGAAATCATGCAACAGGCATCATTTAGTATTAAAAATGCCCTTTGATTTCAAGGGATAAGATAAGTAAGATTTTTAGGTACATGGTATTTTCTAGAAACTTCTAGGAGCAACTATGATTTGCATTTTAATATAGTCCTTGTTTAATATAAGACTAAATAAAAGCTGTCTTACATATAACTTAAAACCAGGTTTCCTTCCAAATGCAGTTAGTTATATGAATAATACCAAATTGCGTAGATTACTAGTACACTCAGCAGCAGCAGCAGCATTGAATGCATTTGAATGTGGTTCTCTGTTAGGGTACAGATACTAAAACTGTAACTTGAGAGGGAGAAATAGCTGTATTTCTTTGGAAATATGCTATTTTCATTCAACAAATGTTTGTTGACCATCTGTACTGTGCCCAGATGCCACGCAGGGGATGTAAGCGTGAGCAGCACATACACGAGCCTAAGTTATCCAGAGCTTAGGTTCTAGTGGACACTAAGATAGGCACGCTGGTGCTATGAAAAATAGTGGACAGTTCCTGCTTCCCAGGAAACTAGACCTAGAAATAATTCGTAGTGCACAGTAGACAGGTGGGAAGCATTTTTTCATAAGGAATGAGTATAAAACATACAGATAGACTAGGAGGATAAGTATACACTGCAGAGTGGTGGTTGGGCAAGTGTGCTCTGGACACGAACTGCCCAGTGTCAATCCTGGCTCCACTATTCTCCTGAGTGGGTCATTTGACCTCTTAGCCTGTGTCTCAGCAGTAAAATGGGGGTGATTATGGGACGAATTGTCTAGAGATGTTAGGACTGAATGAGATTTGTTATGTCTGAGAACTAGCACAGTGATTAGCCTATTATGGGTGCTCAATAAATGCTGGCTGATATGACCATGGTGACACTTTATCTCGAATGTAGACTTCCTGTGCAACTGCTTTGGGGTGAGAGTGCCATCTGAGATGCTCAGTGCTTGGGTGGGGGAACTCTTTCCTGGACTAGGGATAATGAGGGAGGTGCGAATGGGCAGTAGGAGATTGGAGGAGGCCTTTGCTATGGTATACTGTATTACTGTCAGCATCGTATCTCACTTGGGAAAAGCTATATACCATCACGGGATACAGCAACAGCTGTGAGGAAAACATAAGGAGCTGGAAAGAGCAGAGTAGCACACACTGGCTAGATTGGTTCTGGGTGAAGGGTCAGGAACTGTGTTGGGTCAACTTGCTTGAGACCACTGGTAAATGGAGTAAGTCAGCTTTTTCTGTGGAGCCCAGGACCGGGATGGTAAGCAGAAAGGAAAAGGATAGGAGAGTGGAACTGAGGGAGTGCTGGAGTCTGGAGGAAGCAGAGGGGGTACAGTGGTTCCGAGAAGAAAGACTCAGAATTCAGAAGAATGGTTTTCCCAGAAGCAGGTGTCATGCAAAATGTAAGAGAGGGACTTACACTAATGCTAGCAGGAAATGGGGAAAGTAAATTGAGGCCCTGAAAGATAAGGGGACTTGCTCAAATTTCTTAAGTTCAGAAATCTCACATAGGACACAGTAAGTTTTATCAAGATGGGGAGTGGGATGCAATAAACTAGCAGAAGACACTCAATAATTCTGATTTGAAAAGACTGGAGGATTCACTTATGACTGTAGAAAACTGAACATGGGAAATTAATTATAATAAAAATAATGACAGTTGGGACCTCAGTTTGAATTAAGGATAAAACATCACTGTGTAGTAATTGCTGAAAGTTTGAAGGCCAAATTAAAGATTGTTCTACAAGTGAGAACAAAGGCAAATACACTTCAAGCAAATAGAGGCTGCAGAAGATGTTAAAAACTGTGTGTGGCAGACAGAGCACTGAATTAGGAGTCAGAAGACCTGGTTTCTGGTGAATTTTTCACAAATAATGTGCTTTTTCTGCACCTCAGTGTCCTTATCTGTAGTAGGTATCATGTAAACAAATATTCAATATTTTCACTTATGTTTCTATGAGCTCTAGAACATAGCTTGATATTGTATATTATTAAGTGCCTGATTGTCTATTTTAGCGAAGGTATGCTGAAACCATTTAGGGCAGTGACAGATAAATGTAGACAGGAATAAGACAAAAAAATCCTGTTAGAAAAAACTATGAGAAAAAATAGCAGTTAAGAACTGAATTCGGGATTCAGATTGCCTGGGTTCAAATCCTGGCTCTTTCTGCAGTGTGATCTTGAGCAATGTACTCAACTGTTTCTGCCTCAGTTTCCTTATCTATAAAATGTGAATAATAATATTATCTTCCTCATAGTGCTTTTGAGAGAATTAAGTAAGTTTATATGTGCAAAGCTGCTTATAGTTGAGCCTAGTACATAGGGAGTACAGAATTTATACTAAGCTCCATTGAAGAGATACAACTAACTTGAGCTGGGTATTAAGGAGGGAAAAGTTTGGAAAGATATTTTAGGCAAGGAAAATGGCATGTGGAAAGAAAGAAGCAAGTATGAGTTTGACACCTATAGATGGAAGAAATCATGTCATTTTCTACAGTAGAAAGAAAACAGTATGAATAATGAAGGACACTAATTTCTAGTATAGAAGTTCCTACTAGAAGGGTCAGGAAATATAGTCATAGCTACTGAACACATTATGCCCTGATCTGTGAAGATGACTAATGGTAAAATGTTGGGGGTTCTCAAAAGGAAATGACAAGGCAGACATGACTTTTGGGGAAGCTGGGTCTGATAGTCACATTTTGGTTGAATATACATTTACTGAGGCCATGTGGCCAGAGTTCTCTGCAAGAGTAAGGTGAAAGATGAATATTTTTAGAAAACAGTAGTAGGTTTAGTACTAGTGATAGAATGGGCCAGGGTTTGGCCCATGATAAGAAAAGCCTTCCCTTCCAGCCTTTCCAGCTAAGTCACAGGTAATATTAGGGTTGCTGGAGAGAGTTCGTTTTATAGTGAAATGGTCTGTTTTGTGTGAAGAAGTTTTCTATCATAGCTTTTATGAAATTTTGGTGGTCTTTTAAGGACCCATGTCCTTAATTAAATGGTAACCAGGTAATTTGGGAGAGGAACATGTAAATAATCTCATTTAAAAATTTTTAGTTTTATTTTCCAGGAACTGTGGAAATACTTAAAAATATATGTGTAAAAGTCTCCATGGGTTATTATACATATGGGTTATTACACATACATCAGTCTTTGTTATAAAATTTTATTGCTTAAAAGATGTCCCTATCCATAGCCATGTCACCTGAACCTGTGTAGTGCTGGTATTGAACAGGTGCTGAGTTGTCATTTTGTTTTGAGGTCCATTAATTCAGAACTCCTTAAAGAGTGCCTTTAAAAATTCATCTGCATTTAACTCATCTTATCTACCTTTGCATCTACCATCCCAGTTGATTAAAGTTTTCTTTCATACTGTAAGGGAACAAATGTTGAAATCTGTAAATATTCCTCTAGCTCTGGGAAACCGTTTGAAAGCATTTTAAAACATGTCATCTCACTCCGTTATTGCATTCCCCTCCCTACCTACTGCCCATCATTTTAAGTAATATCATCCATGAAAAACTAATTCCTCTGAAAGCTTAAGCTGTGACAAAATAATGAATTTGACAACTAAGATAGAGAATGCTCTTTTACTAGAATTTTCAAAGGGAAGTTTTATCCTCTGTGAATACGCCCAAAGTATCCACTTGACCTCAGGTATTGACATTAGATGTCGACACTGATAGGCCATTAAAAGATGAGTCCATAAACTAGTATCTAGAGAACATTCAGTAAATTGGCTGTTGGAGGATAAACAGCAAATGAGCTTCTTGGGTGTCTAGATATACTAAAGATTGTTGGATGAAATAGATAGAGCCACTTTTTGGTGGTTTATCTATTACCCGAGAAGCAAATGCTAACTACATTTAAATATATATATATATATATATATATTATATATATAATATATATATATAGTATGTATGTATACACACACACAAAATAGCATATTACACACATACGCACATGCACAAATACACACAGAGAGACACAGAGGGACTTTTAAAAGTTTGTGGAAAAATGAAATAAAAAAATAAAAAATATATAAACTTCATTTCTCACCATAAGCTCATCAAGGTCAAGCCACTTTTGTAAGTGATCATACCAGCCATTTAGTGCATCCTGAAAAACTGAGGGTCTTAGGGATTCAGCCATGGCAATGCAGACTCTGTGTAAAAGAGTTATTAACTGAAGAAAAATGGGTGACTTTTAAAGTTTTTCTAAGATTAGGAAACAAACAAACAGAAAAAACACAAAAGGAGCCAAATGAGGACTGTAAGGTGGATGTCTAATGATTTCCCATTGAAACTCTTGCAAAGTTCCCCTTGTTTGATGAGAGGGAGGAACAGGAGCACTGTTGTGGTGGAGAAAGACTCTCTGGTAAGCTTTCCCAGGCATTTTTGTGCTAAAGCTCTGGCTAATTTTCTCAAAACGTTCTCATAATAAGCAGATATTATTGTTCTTTAGTCCTTCAGAAAGTCAACAAGCAAAATGTGTTAAGCCTCCCACAAAACTGTTGACATGACCTTTGTGTTTGACCAGTCCACTTTTGCTCTGACTGGACCATGTCCACCTGTTGGTAGCCATTGCTTTGATTGTACTTTGTCTTTAGGATTGTACTGACAAAGCCGTGTTTAATTTCCTGTTACAATTCTTCAAAGAAATGCCTCAGGATCTTTATCCTACTTATTTAAAATTTCCATTGAAAGCTCTACTTATGTCTGCAGCTTATCTGGGTACAATGATTTTGACACCCCTCAAGTAGAAAGTTTGCTCAACTTTATTTTGTTAGTCAAAATTGTGTAAGTCGAACCAGTTGAGATGTCTATGGTGTTGGCTATTGTTTAAGCTGTTAATTTTCACTCCTCTTCAATTAGGGCATGAACAAGATTGAATTTTTTCCTCACAAATTGATATGGATGGTCTGTGGGCTTCATCTTCAATATTGTCTTGTCCCTTGTTAAAATGAGCTATCCATTTGTAAACTGCTGATTTCTTTGAGGCATTGTCTCTGTAAACTTTTTGTGAAGCAGTAATAATTTCACTATTCTTCCCTCTAAATTTATATAAAATAAATTTGATGTTTGTTCTTGCTTCAATTTCAGCATAATTCATGCTGCTCTGATGGGGGCTCTTAGTGCCTCAAAATAGATCAGTTTATCTTGGTGCAAAAATTTTGAAATCTATACATGTTTTATTCATAATATGCGTTTTACGTGAATTTTTTGAAGACCCCATGTGTGTGTGTGTATGTGTGTGTGTGTGTATATACATGTGTAAATATTTTCACCTTTCTCTTTTTTCACAACCTTCATCTTGCCCTTGGGTAACTTCTTCTTCCCCTTTCTTTGGCAAGAATGATCTTGATATCCTTCATATCAATGTCCAGTCAGGAAAATAGAAACCATATCAGATATTTCAACAGAGGAAACTTATTATAGGGAATTAACCAAACAAGTACTGAAGAACTAGATCTGAGAGCTAATGGAGGAAGCAACTATGATGTCTAAGGTGGCAGTGGTGGTGGTGGGGGGAGGTTTGGGATTCTTAGGACAAAAAACCTGTCTGTCCAGCCAGTGGCACTATATCAGAAGCTCAGAGAAGGAGCACTTCAGAATTGGGTCCTAGACCTCAAATGAGAAGGCATGTCATAGTTCTTTGGGGCTACTATAACAAAATACCTTAGACTGGGTGGATTATAAACAAAAGGCATTTATTACTCACAGTTCTGGAGGCTGGGAAGTCCAAAATCAATGTGTCAACAGATTAATGTCTGGTCAAGGTTTGCTTCCCGGTTCATAGATGACTGTCTTCTCTCTGTGTCCTCACATGGTGGCAGGGGCAAGGAGTCCCCCTCACGCCTCTTTTATAAGGGCACTAATCCCATTCATTAGGCTCCACCCTCATGACCTAATCATCCCCCAAACACCTCACCTCCTGATACCTTCACTTTGGGGACCTTTCAACATAGAAAACTCAACCTGTGAATTTTGGGAGACAGAAACATTCAGACCATAGCATGGTACTTTGACAGCACCTCTATTTAATACAATCTCTGAGGGGGCACGATGAGGTTGGTTTGGGAACATCCAAGGGGAGATGGAAGCTGGAACCAACTGCTGCTGACAGGGTGAAGGGCCATTGTTGAAATGATACCTGTAGAAACAAGGAGGAAAACTGAAAGAAGCAAGTCCCTTATTTCTCCTCTAGTCTTCTGGTCTCCTGTTAGTACTCTTCAGCAGATATGATATAGAACCTGCTGGCAAAGAAGAGCCTCAGTATCAACAAGCAGAATGTGGAAGGGTGGATGTTGAGCTGAGAGAAAAGAGGTTAATGATTACATAAGCCTTTTAACCAAGTTTTACTGTTATAAAAGTATTCCTAATAGAAGGACTGTGGAGACATTCTTGCCATGCATAGAGGTATGTATAAAAATGTCTAAGGGTGGGGATAGTGGGAGCCACAAACTAGGATAATGAGTATGATTCAGGTAAAAATCTAACATCACTCTTGCTCCCATAATAATTGTATTAAGTTCTTCAGAGATAGCATCTCATTTTATAATCCCAACAGCCTTGTTAGGGAAGTGGGCTTATTTCTGTATTGCAAATAAAAAAAAATCTGCCTCAGAGGATTTGTGGAATTTCAGTCAGTATGTAGCAGGTAGGATTCTTGCCAAAGTCTGTCTAACAACAAAGGAAATGTTGAACCTTCCTGATCTGCTAAAATGTAGAATAAGGCAGAAACAAGGAGTTAAAAACACGGGCACAGAACAAGGGGAGGGAAGGTACTAGCATCCAGAGTGACCTTGATTCTATGAAAATGCCCACTCAGCTGTGGAGAGTGTATTAGATTAAGTTTCTGTGCTTCAGGTCTGGATTCTAGCCTTGCCTTCTGAATGGAGCTGCTCTATCAAGTACTTGGGCTTTTCCCATGGTATTTTTAAAAAGTTATTAATATTATTTTTGATTGACAAATCATAATAGTATACATTTATGGGTAAAAAAATGATGCTTTAATGTCTATATACATTGCAGAATGATTAAATCAAGCTAATTAAAATATCCATTACTTCAATTGCCTATCATTTTTTATGATGAGACAATTGAAATTTGATCTCTTATTTTGAAACATATAAGACATTATTATTGACTATAGTCACCCTGCTGTGCATTTGATCTCAGAATCTATTCCTCCTGTCTATCTGAAACTTTGTACCCTTTGATCGACAGCTCCCTATTCCCTCCCTCCCCCTCCTTAAGCCTCAGTTTTTACTATCCATCATTATACTCTTTACTTCAATGAGTTCAACTTTTTTAGATACCACATATAAGTGAGATCGCAAAGGAACTGAAGTCAATGTGTCATAGGAATATCTGTTGTCTTCATCCATTTTCTGCTTCTGTAATAGAATGCCACAAAGTTGGTAATTTATAGAGAAAAAAGATGTGTTTGGCTCACAGTTCTGGAGGCTAGAAAGTCCAAGTGCATGGTGCCAACATCTGCTCGGCCATCTGGTGGGGGCCTTTTGGTTGCGTCATTCCGTGATAGAAAGCAGAAAGGCAGGCACGCATGTGAGATAGAGCAAGGAAATCAGTTGAATTAATCCTTTTATTAGGAGCCCACTCCTGAAATAACTCACTCACTCCCAAGATAATGGCATTGATTCATTCATGAAGGCTGAGCCCTCATGACCAAATAACCTTTGAAAAGTCCTGCTTCTCAACTCTGTTAAAATGGCAATTAAATTTCAACATGCCACTATAAACATTCAAGTGCAGATGTCTTTTTTTTTTATATATGTCTTTTGTTCTTTTGGGTAGATGCACACATTGCTGCAAAGATGTGGAAACAACCCAAGTGCCCATCAATACATGAGTGGATTAATAAAATGTGGTATATGTATACCATGCTGTTCTACTCAGCCAAAAAATACAATGATGATATAGCATCTCTTGTATTACCCTGGATAGAGCTGGAACCCATTCTACTAAGTGAAGTATCCCAAGAATGGAAAAACAAACACCGCATATACTCACCGTCAAATTGGTATTAACTGATCAACACTTAAGTGAACATACAGTAATAACATTCATTGGGTGTTGGGCAGATGGGAGGGAGGAAGAGGGGATGGGTATATACACACCTAATGGGTGCGCTGCACACCATCTAGGGGATGAACATGCTTGAAGCTCTGACTCTGGTGGAGCAAGGGCAATATACATAACCTAAACATTTGTGCCCCCATAATATGCTGAGATAAAAAAAATTACAACATGAGTTTTTGAGGGGACATCCAAAGCATAGCACCTGCACTCCCATGTTCATTGCAGCATTATTCACAATAGCAAAGATATTAAACCAACCTAAATGTCCATCAACAGATGAATGGATAAAGAAAATGTGGTATATATACACAATGGAATATTATTCAGCCTTTAAAAAAGGAGGAAATTCTGTCATTTGCAACAACATGGTTGAATCTGGGGGACATGATGCTAAGTGAAATAAGCCAGGAACAGAAAGACAAATGCCATAGTCTTAAAGTCAAGTTCTGCTGCCACAAACCAAGGCATCCATGGTGGCAGCTATTTCTGATCTCTCATGTCATTCATGAGTATGATCCAATAGTGGCCAGCTTCATTCTGATGACTTTTGCTTCTTCCCTCCCACCTCAGGACTTCTCGATTGCTACTGAGATATGAGGCACCAGGGCACATGCTCAGTGCCCGTGTATGTGTAATCCAAAACAGCAAGAGAGTTAATACCCTTTGGAGTGAACACTGAGCAATGGATATTAAAACTTGTAGATAATTTTTTTCCCTTCTTCTCCCTGGATGGACTTTTCAGATTTACAATGGCATCATGTGGCCTCTGTGGAGACGTCCTGTAAGGATAGGCAAATAGCTTGTCACAAATTCTGCACAGTTCTATAACACACTGTATTATATGTGTTTCCCCTTCCTTCTCTCTCACTCTTGCTGCCTTGGGATTATATTCTCCTCAATAAAATATCGGCACGATAAGCTTTTTTTCTGGGTTGGGCACAAGGACATGGCTGTGGGGGACAGTCACAGGCTAAGATGATGGACCCCACATTTTTCTTAGTGTCTGAAAGTAATTCCAATTATTTGCCTGTTTAGGTAGTAGAAACTGTAAGTACATAAAAACAATATAGGGGGAGGACTTCTCGAGGAGAAGTAAGAACAGATCTGACAGCTTCTCTAAGGAATGAAAGCTTGTTATCCTGCAGATTAGTTCCTATGCTAATTATTTAAAATAAATTTTCTTAAATGAGGCCCAGTGTGTACCATTGTTCTATCCCTGTGGAAGTGCTCTTTTGCCACTTCAAACTGTGTTGATGTTCATACAATCCCATAGTTTCTGAATAGCCAACTCCCATTCAGAACTCATGATTCATCTCTTGTCACCTCCTCCGGAGAGAGCTCACTGGCATCTCTCCTTTCTACCAAGCTTTTGAGAATATTAGGGTTCCCTCCTCTGTGTTTCAGAGATCGTTTCTCATTTCTATCATGGCATAAATCACTGGGCTCTGCACAACATGGAGAGATCCTGAAAGCAGAGACTATGCCTCGGCCGCTGCTGAATTTCTAGAAACTAACAGAGTCATGCCACATAGTAGGCACTTAATATGGGTTAACTTCATTGGCTGAATTAAAGGATTCATGAGGAACCATGATCAAGGCCCTATGGCTTGTAATTATGCTATTGAACAAATAAAAAATAAACATTCGCTGAATCAGGCCTACATTTTGTGTGAGTGTAATATACATTTGCCCATATGATGAAATATCATGGCAAAAAGGGTTCCCTGGTGTGTGTGTGTGTGTATATATATATATATATATATATATATATATATATGTATGTGTAAATTTTCACGAGTTTGTACTATTTAATTATTTGGGTTAAATATTGGAAAACCCAGATAAAATGCTGATTTGGAAGCATTATACCAAAATATCAGATCAGATTCACTCCAATTCTCTACTAAAATGTTGTAGAACCAGATTTGGACCTAGTCAGTCTAATGTCAAAAACTAAGACTTGTCCACCATGCTACATTGCTTTCTTCAGATGAGAGGTGACTTAAAAAACAAAGTAAGGGGCCGGGCGCAGTGGCTCACGCCTGTAGTCCTAGCACTCTGGGAGGCCGAGGCGGGCGGATTGTTTGAGCTCAGGAGTTCGAAACCAGCCTGAGCAAGAGCGAGACCCCGTCTCTACTAAACATAGAAAGAAATTAATCAGACAACTAAAAATATATAGAAAAAATTAGCCGGGCATGGTGGCACGTGCCTGTAATCCCAGCTACTTGGGAGGCTGAGGCAGAAGGATCACTTGAGCCCAGGAGTTTGAGGTTGCTGTGAGCTAGGCTGACGCCACGGCACTCACTCTAGCCCGGGCAAAAGAGTGAGACTCTGTCTCAAAAAAAAAAAAAAAAAAAAAGCAAAGTAAGGTATTGATTGGCTTCCAGGATCCAGGAAAAACAGAAAGAATAAAGGGTGACGGCAAGACAGAAAGGAAAATAGATTTGATGTACTAGCAAACAAAAACATTGAATCTGAAACATCTTTGTCTTTGGAGCATGCAGAGAGAAAGAAGCCCTGGGCAGGTAATCTGTTGGGAGGAGGATCAAGGCAGGAATCCAACTGGTACATGGGCTTCTCTATGGAAGACTGTCAGTAGCTAAGGACAACAGAGGACAATGATGGATGCTTCAGAGTTGAGGGACACAGAAAGGGTACTGGAAACATTTTTCATGAGCTTCGTATCTGTGACCAGGAGGTCAGCCTATGCAACCTGCTTTAGGGTGGGAAATACAGTTACAAAGATAGTCATTTAACTTACTAATGAATGACGCAAGATCTTATAGCTTTTTTTAAAGACAGAATTATGTAGTAATTAAAAATAGGTAGTCCCCAGAAAAATCTGACCTTTTACCTTGACTCTACCATTTACTACAACTGTGTGATCATCTCAGGCTAGTACTTTTACCTCCACTTACCTCAGTTTCCCCCTCCTTAAAGTGAAGATAATAATAACAACTTCAGAGGGTTACTGTGAACCTTAGGGAAATAATGTATGTGAAGCCGTTGTCCAAATAGCAATGGTGAATGTTCTATAAATGCTAGTTGTTTGTCACATTGTCGTGATTATTGGAATCTTGAAAAATGTCCCAGCCTTTCTGTTTGACTAAAAAGAATAAATTTTTTTAAAATATTAAAGATTTCTAATCCTCAGTAATATAGACATACGTCTGCTCCCTGGGACCTAGAAAATCATTGGTAATTTTCTCAAAGCTGCTAAAAATCCACCATGTTCTAAATGACCTTTATGAAGTGCTCTCTTACTCTAGAGAGGCGGAGGAGTAACTTGAAGGTGAAATACCCCATTAGCAATCCCCCAGGTGAATGGAAAATTTAAAATAATATTCTAATGATTCATTGTACATTACTATGCCCCATTAGGTGCCTACATTACATCTTGGGGCACAATCAATATCTGTCATCTTGCTTATGGCTTTGGTGCTAGAGCAGTTCAATTTCATTTTGCAACTCTCATGCTCATGAAGCTGTATCTCAGGTGTCATATGATAAAATATTACTCAGAAGTACATATTCACTGTTAAAGCATAGTGGGAAATAATTGATGAAGAAGGTGTCTTTCCATCTGGTCAAACACCATTAAAGTGAGGATACAATTGATATGAGAAAAAAGTAAGCCCAATATTCTATGAAACTTTTTGGTGAATCCATGTAGGAGGAGGGGAGAGAGAGAGAGACTGTGTGTGTGTGTGTGTGTGTGTGTGTGTGTGTGTGTATTCTGTACTCAAGAGAGTTCCTTTAGAAGCATTTTTCAAACATTTAAACCTGATGGTTATTTATTAAATTTTAATATAGATAGGGCTGGTTTATGAACATGTCTTTTATATAAATAGAGGTATCAGTATATAGACATAGTTTCTTTTGTGGAATATTTTAAAAATTTATTTGGTTTGAGGCTATGGCAAAGCTTTAGAGAGATTCCAGAGCAGCCATAGCTAAGCAATAAATCAGTTGCCATTATCCTAAACAAGATCAGTGAGTTAGTTAAACAACCTAAATTTTGAGCTGTTTTCTTTCAGAATTGGAATGCCAGCTGAGTGCCCTCTCTTCTTCTCATGTGGGTGCTGTCACGGGAAAGAACCCAGAAACACATTCCAATCAAAATACCTTCCCTGCACATTTCTACCACATGGAGAGTCATCGGGTTAATGGAGGCTTGTATTTGAATTCAGACAGCCCTGGCAGGGTTAAACTAATCATCTGGCGACTCATACTTTCCTGTGAATTTTTGAAAATGTTAAATATATAATATTTCTTTCCAAATTGAGATCAGAGAGAAATGCGAATTCTGCTTGAGAGAGAGGAAACGGAACACTCTAAGGATTTGGAACAACATGGAATAGGACAGGCCAGGGCCCTTGTCACAGCTTGAGATAGACAGAAGACAACATGAAAGTGAGTGTGCCCGTGTATACCTGTGAGGTACAAATGGGCCACAGAGAGCTATAGAGATAGATAGGTAAGAGCTTCGACAATGAATGTAGCTTAAACTGCTCTTCTGTCAAGATGCTGTTGGCTGTACACACCCTTGGCAATGACTCTGGAAATCACTAATGACATACTGCTTCTCACACAGATGCTCTAAGTGCTACTCACCCAACTTTATAAAAGGAGGGACATGCACAGTCAGCACATCTGGTGACATTTACTTTGGGATCAAAAATACTGATAGTGGTTTTCTTTGACGTAGGGAGGTATTTATCCTAAAAGATGACTGAAGATTGGCTTGATTTGATCTTTAATATCCAATCATGAAACAGATATACTTTGTAACCAGTATATACCGTTTGGGAGTTTTGACTGATTATAATTTATTAGTTTTCTTTTACAAGGTTGAGAGATTCAAATGCCTTGATACTGATATATCAATGACACCTTGGGGATACATTTTTTGGGTTTTATCATACTGAATTGAAACTCAATCTAAAGAATATACAGTGACACTAGGGTCAACACCTGGAATCTGAGTAAAAGAGGTTTTCCTGAAAGGGGAGAAGATCTGAAGGTCCCAAGCAATACGTTGTTTCATTAGAGTGTTTGTGAGGCAGGAAGGGAAGTGGATTTACAGGATAAAAGCAAGCAGAACCATCACACAGAAATATGAATTCTGATTGGGACAATCTCAGAATGCTGCCGGTGATCGTAAAGCTTGCTGAGTTTGACTGCACAATCGCATTTTCTTTTTTTTAATGCTGGATTTTCTCAGATTTTTGTACCATAAAACCAAGGCACTAGGAATGCTATTTTTTTTTTTATAAATTTACAGAGGACTTCTTTAATGTGTCACATTTCTTAAATGTAAACATATATATATTTTTTTATTTCAGGGTATTATGAGGGTACAAACATTATGGTTACATTTTATGTCTTTGCCGCACCCAAGTGAGGGTTAGAGGCATGCCCTTCTCCTCTACAATGCTCACTGCGTCCATTAGTTGTGAGTTTACCCCCCTATCCCCCTAATCCCTGGAGAGTGTTACTGCCATGTGAGCACCTTAGTGTTCATCAGTTAGTACCACTTTGATGGCGAGTACAAGTGGAGCCCATTCTTCTGATCTTCTGATACCTCACTTTGGATAATGGGCTCAACTTCAATCCAGGAAATTATAAGAGGTGCTAGATCACTGTCATTTCTTATAATTGAGTAATATTCCATTGTATACATACACCAAATTTTAATAATCCACTCACAAATTGACGGGCACTTGGGTTGTTTCCACATCCTTGCAATAGTGAATTGTGCTGCCATAAACGTTTGGGTGCAGATGCCTCTATCATAGCATATCTTTTTGTCTTTTGGGTAGATGCCTAATAGTGCTATTGCTGGATCGAATGCTATTTCTCATTTTTTTTTTACAATTATTCATCAGTTTCTATTTTTACATAGCTTTGGGTGACTGCAGAGTATCCCTTGTATATTTAAAATGCCTGTGAGGAGGAAAAGAATGACAAGCAGTAAAGAGTTTACCTTGATTCCAGGAATAGATATATTTTAACCAAATATAGTAAAGTGAATTCTGTATTTTCCTTGTCATTTGTTACAGAATCAGGTGCCATGCCCTCCCCGCTGTCACAATAAGTAGTTACGGTCCTCCCATAACTTATGACTGATGTGGGGTATTCTTTTGTTGGGTGGACTTCCAACTTTCTCATTTCAGGACTACAGATTAGAATTTTATTGAAATGCACAAGATTCCTCAATAGCCTTCTATTTATTCTCCTTTTATTTGTCACTTCTTATTTCCAATTCATCTTATTGGTTGTCATGAAACAAATTTTCTTTAAATACTACTTTGCATTCTGAGCAATTGCTTGTTGAAGAACCTAACCAATTTTCCATTGCTCTTATATGTAAGACACATTTCTCTTTCTGGATTTCAAGGCCATCCTAAGTCTTTCCCCACTTGATCTCACCTTAATTTCCTGCCCCTCCTCAACATAAATTGTGCTCTCTCCCTTCATAAAGCCTGTTCCCTTTACTTTCTCATAGTCCTCATGCCATTCTCTATGCTACTGCTTTTCTCAAGAGCACTCACCCCACCCTTTTCATTTTCCTTCTTACATTAATGTCTTACTGAGCTTTAAGTTTCACCTTAATTTCCATCTTATAGTGACAAAATAGCAGCCACTGTTCTAGACACATCATGTATTATGTTGTTTAATTTTTATATCAACTTGTAGGGGAGGAAAATTTCTCCTCTACCCTCTTAGAGTCTCTGATCGAGTCTAAGAATTAAACTGACATAAGACAGATTAGCAGGAACAAAGCATACAAGTTTTATTAAAATTTTGCATGTACATGGATGACAGTAGGCTCAAGAAAATGAAGACCCAAAGATGTGACCAGACAGATTATATACTTTTTAGGCAAAGAAATGGTAAATTTGTGAAAAATAACAAGACAAAGGGGTTCGGGCCAGAGGCAATAAATTGCTGGGAAGTGACTGAGACATATCGGGGAAAACTTTGGAAGATAAGCGTTATTTTAGTGAGTTTGTATGGATCCATTTTAGCATCAATTCCCAGTCAGGTTATAAGGATGTTCTTCTCTTCCTAGCACAGGGAGGGCACCTTTCGTACAGGAAAATTTATGGCCTATTTTGAGGTAGAAAAGGGGGTTGGAAATCCTTTCCTTCGTCTGCTGTTTCTTGAGTGCCTTCAACTCAAAATAATCAATGTGCTGAAGCAGTATATTTTGGGATGGCATGTCCTCAACTCCTTCAAATTTTATAAGGAGTTCCCATTTTATGTTCCCATTTTACAAATGAGGACATTGAGGTACAGAGGAGAAGTCGCCCAAGTAACGCAGCTGTGAAGCTACTCAGCTGGGCACGGAGCCTTCTGCCTACCCCTCACCCCATTCTCTCCCCTGCCCTCTCCTCTCTTCCACTGCTCCTCTGCTCTTCCCTTCACAGACTTCTCAGACTCCTCCAGCTCATTCTGACTTCCTCCATTTATGAAGGGATATGGTAACTGTATTCAAAACCATACAGTTTATTATTTCATTGTGTCTGTTTCATGCTCGGCAATGTTTTTTTCTGTGCAATTATATAGCAATATATCTTGAAATGATTTCTATGCCTTATTCTACTTTTTTTCCAAAGCAGTACATAGTCCTAAGTCATGGTAGAAATTCATTAAATACTCTATCGTTGATAGATAATGCGAAGATGGTTCTCCTTCCCTCCAACTATGTAAATCATCCTCTGGATTTTTGTAATTCATTCTGACAGTGTAGACCAAGTATCTTCAACACTAGTGACACACTAAAAAGTGTTTTAAATACCATGTATATGATGTTCAAAGTGGCACTTTTTGGTGAAAGTTGACTAGCATTCTGCAGTGGTTTCTGAGTTGAGTTCCAATGGATATGAATTATTCAGTTTTCATTTGACATTTTTCTGAAACAAATTTTTAAAAATTCCATCCCACATAAACATCACACAAATGAGAAAATTACATACATTTATAGTCCACATAATAAGAGACACTATTCAACTACCTTAGTTGGGCACCAAAAAGCATACGATTCAGAAAACATGGACATTGGCTTAAAAACTTGCAATTTAGCTGATTTCTCTTTCTTTTAACCAACATGATGATCATGACATGAGAAAATATCTGAGCTTTATATTGGATTGATTCTCAAAAGGTGACCATTGAGAACAGAGGCTCGGAAATCAGGCAGATCTGATTTGGAATCCCCGCTCTGCCACTGACTAGCTGGGTGATCTTAGGAAGAAATGCAGCTTCTCTGAACAACCACTTCTTAATATCTAAAATGGGGATAATAGGACCTATTCTACAGGGGTTGCTGTGAGAATTAAATTCAGTAATGTATATAAAGGAGTTACGAAGCATACTTTTTGCCATATGGAAATTGTTCAATAAAAAGTTTTATTAGTGGTAATCATATATTCATAAACATACTAATTAATAGATGCTGCCTCACCTGAAAAAATGGCACATAGAATTTGGAAATTACAGTCTCTATTCTTCCTTCCTTCCTTCCTTCCCTTCTGATCTCCCTCCCTCCTCCTCCTCCTTTCTTCTCTCTCTCTCTTTCTTTCTAAAGTATAAGTTACAAAAAATAAAATTCAATCATTTTAATGCACAGTTTGATGGATTTGGTAACTGTATGCAGTTGGGTAAGCTCCCCCACAATGAAAATATAAAATACTTCCATCACCCTAAAACACTTCTTCATGTCCCTTTGCAGTTAACCCCCACCTCCACCCCTTCCCCACCACTCCCAACCCCAGGCAACCACTGATCTGTTTCTTTCACTATAGTTTTGCCATTTCTAGAATTCCATATAAACGGAAATATAGAATTGGCAGTTTTTTGCATTGGATTTCTTTCACTTGGCATATTTTTGTGATTGACTCATGTTGTCATATGTAATATTTTATTCATTTTTATTGCTAAGTAGTGTTCTATAGTATGAATATATCACACCTTGTCTATCCATTCACCAGTTGATGGACATTTGGGTTGTTTTGGTCTTTGGCTTTATGAATACTATTGCTATGAACATTTGATTACAAGACTTTGTGTGGACTGACTTTCTTACAGGGCTTAGTGAGGATACTGGGTGACAATGGAAAGAATAGCACACGATGCCTGAATCAGAGCGTCTTAGTTCTGTCTTCTCTCTGCCCCCCCATGATGATGATAATTGTAACGAAGCAGGCATGTCCTCTCCTTTCTTTGGCCTGTCCACATTCACTTCCCAGAGAGGCTGCTCCCCTATCCCCACTGAGCCAAGTCAGCTTACCCACATTCCAGCCATGGTTCACTGGACTGAGGTGGACGCCTGGCTCAAACTGGGGCAAATATATTTCATCCTCTGAGAATGAGAAATTCAAAAATAGAGGCTTAGTTTAACCGATGATGTATACTTGAACTAGAGGTGAGGTAGACTTAGCTAGGATCGGCAATTTGGGTCAAATACGGAGAGAGCAGAGACCTCTAGTGCAGGAGGGTGGGGGAGGAGACAGAGAGAGAGAGAGGGAGGGAGAGAAACTGCAGAAAAACAATAAGACCCAGAAATAAGAGACTAGATAACAAGATAGAGAAGTGAGCTACATCTATTCCTCCCTCTTTCAATGTTCCAAGATGCCAGGCAATCCTTTATAGTCTGAAGTTTTTCCAGATGCCCTGAAAGTTTTCCAGTAAACTCTCTCTTTGGTTTAAAGTAGGTTCCGTGGGCTTTTGTTTCTGACAAATATACCAACCAAATAATCTCTGATGGAAACAAATTGTTGTTATAAAGATTTATTGAGTTCTAACTATGTACCAACTACTACTCTACTACTACTTTAATAAGCAAGAATTTCTTGCTTGCTTTCTTAAATTGGACCACCACAACAACCCTATGGGGAAGAGTTTTTCTTTGAAGAAACTGAAGTGAGTTTGAAGAAATTAAATAATTTGTATAAGGTCAAATGTTTGGAGAGTAGCTAACCTAGAGTCTAAATTCTGAGCTGTTTTTCCCCAAAGTCCCTGATGGCAATAGTGCTCCCACGTTGGATCCTGGGTGGTGACATGAAGAAGGTGGCCTCCCCCAGCTTAGTTATTCCCCTTTTACATGTCTAAGGAGTGAATGGAGTTACAGGCATTGAGAAAGTGCTGTCTATCGTCTCCATTTTCTCTGGGAGTCTATATATTTGCTGATGATAAGGGAAGACGTGATAATATAGAATATTTGAAGGAAGCTGTTTGCAAAAGCTACAGAAAGCTAATTTAGAAATGCAGAAAAATTGTAAGATGTGTGGTCCTCATAGGACTATATTCCATATATATAAAATTTAGAGAAATATAAACGTTCCTCTCTTGCATGTTTGTATGTTTGTTCATTTACTTACTTTATGGAGGGAACACATGACTTTTAAAGATCTAAACTGTTTATTTCTGTTTCTTCTTACAAGTGGATAAGGGGTGGGAAGGACTTGATGGATAGAGCAAAACGAAAGCAGTGCAGTGAAACACAGAAAAGGAGAGTTGGGTGGGTGTGAGGAAGATGAATGGGAGCCCTATTTCCACCAGGGATTTGGGGAAAGAGCTCAGGAGTTATGGGAAGCACCTCAAGCACCCGGGCCTGCTGGGCTTCAGAGGCTTTCGTGGAATGGGTGGAGTACACGTTTTAGTCATGCTATTTGGGGGTGAAGATAGTCTTTGCACTAACTGTCTGGCCTGTGATGACTTCCTTATCTTTTCTCAACTTTGGTCTCCTCATCTGAAAACAAAGATTATTAGAACTTGCAGGCTAATCATAAAAACTAATTGGGTTAATGTAAGTAAAATACTAAGCCTGCTGACACATAGTATGTGCTTGGTAAATATTAGGTTCTTTATTTCCACTTCTTACTGTCTTTGAGTCATCTGTTGGTTGTTCAACTATTTACTTTTAGGATTTCTCTGGTCTAGATAACCAAAGAGGTTCACAGTGACACATATTATTTCATGGTCTATAGCCGAGTGACTATTCTACACTCGCACACAAATTTAGATAAAAATATCCCAGAGACTTCTTTGTAGTTATTAATTTAAATTTATCAAAGTACCTTCTTAGTTACAGGTGCCAAAGAGCTAAAATATGTAGTTTAAAGTTCTTTGTTAGACACAAAGGGTATTCCAGCGTTGTGTAGCTCAGGGGGGGGTGGATATCCCTGGATCATGAGACTTAGTGAATGGTCCCTTCTGTGGAAGACAGAGGAGCTGAGAGTGGGGACTAAATTCAGTCTTATGCCCTAGCTAAATAAATCTAAATAAATATCAATATAGATACATAGATATAGGTAGATATAAATAAATGTGGTGTATTTCTAATGCATACTGCTTTGCACTCTGTGAACAAAAATAATCTTAATTGATTTATTTCCATATTTAGCCTTAAACATTCTTGTGTTCAAAGAGACTTCATAAAAATCAATGTGACTCCAAGAAAGTATTAACGGGAACTAGGGCACTGATGAAGACATGCTTGTGGAAAACAGAAAAACATTCCGTAATTGGGCCCTCACATGTTGTTATGCTAAAGACAAACAGAACCATCAGAGCAGGCTTTTGACATTTGCCCATTTATTCTTGCACTCAAATGAGCAATGTAAAAACAGTTCAAAAGCAATGACTGACTATTTTTGAACACAGTCCTCTGAAAGTACAACAAAAACAAAACAAAGTAAGTATATGTGGGGCTGGGCAAAAACCTATGTAACAGGTACAATGAACACTATCTGAGTGATGGGCACACTTATAACCATGACTCAAGCATTTTAAAAGTTATCCATGTAACCAAAAATATTTGTATCCCTGTAATACATTGAAATAAAAAAGAAAACAAAAATAAATATATGTAAATATATGTAGCTGATGTCAGGGAAAGCCAAATAAACCCTGGAGTTAGATGTTTCCCAGGATTTTAATTTAGCTGCTGGACCACTCCTAGTCTAATCAAACTCAATTATTTGCATAAATGCTGTCTAATGACCAGTAGAAAGTAGAGACAAACAAGTTAGTCTTCATCAGCTTTTAATGCACATCAGCTCCCAAATCTCACAATAAATCAAACTTCTCTTGCAAGTTTGATTCACAAAGTGATCCCGAACTCACAGGAGCAGCCCAGGCACGGTGGCATCACCCCTGCACAGAACATTTCCTCCAGGCATACATTGTCTTAGGGCTTCGAATTACTTCTTGCCCTGTATTGTTTCCAGATGGTATGTTTTCCAGATGATAAGTTGTCCCTTGCTAGAAGATGTCATGTTCCAGCATCTACTTTTAAAGGTAGCAATCAAAAAGATAATCCGTAAAGATCTGCAGGCACCTGCGGAGATTAGACTCATAATTACTTTGAAGAGATTGCTGTCTTTGAACATGTCAATGATGAAGAGTTACTTTTATTTGGGAAAAGGTAAAGAAATAAGCAAATAGCATAGTGAGGCTGCTCCTGTCTTTTATAAAGCTCCAGCCTTTTGTGAAACATAAAACAGATGATCTTATTCTGAATAAGTGAACGCTGGTGCTAGTTATGTAACCAGGGAATGGTGGCATTATTATATCTGAAGAGTCTTTTCCAGTCTGCAAGGCCCAACCAATTTTTGTTAATTTTTTTTTATTTCAGCATACTATGGGGGTACAAATGTTTAGGATATGTATATTTCCCCTGCCCCACCAGAATCAGAGCTTCAATTGTGTCCATACCCCAGACGGTGAGCACCACACCCATTAGGTGTGTATATACCCGTCTCCTTCTCCCCTCTCCCATCTGCCTGACACCTGATGAATGTTAGTACTATATGTGCACTTAAGTGTGGATCAGTTAAAACCAATTTGATGGTGAGTACATGTGGAGCTTGTTTTTCCATTCTTGGGATACTTCACTTAGTAGAATGGGTTCCAGCTCGATCTAGGATAATACAAGAGGTTCTTTCTTTCACATTCTGTATTCTCATTGTTCCTTCATATCCACCCTTCCCCCATCATCCCTTCACATACTTTAGGATTTATTGATTTCATCTATGTCCATTTATCTCATCAACTTGGTTAAATAGGAATTATACTTTATGCTTTTGTTCATCCTTTGGAGAGCCTAGTGTGCTTCAGAAAAACATGGCAAGATGCACTACTTTATGGCCTAAGTTTTCTCATCTGTAAAAGTGGGAAAATTGTTACACGGACTAATTATGAAACTATATTTAAAAATTATGAACACAGTAAGCACAGATGAAAGCAAATTTTTCCCTCTCTCAGCACAATGCTATGCATGTAAACAAGCACATTAGTTTACAATTACGTATCATCAGTTTGACAGTTTTCTTTTTAATGTATGACTCTGAGAGTGCGAATTTACCATCAGCAAAGCATGCATTTTTAGAGCTGGGTTTTGAGTTCTTCCGAGACATGCAAACTTTCCAGGTGCCAGCAGTGGCCTGTACATATGTTGTCCTCATCAGCAGGACAGGGGCTACCTGGTAGCACTTCCTGGTTAAGGAATGCCCTCACCTCTGACCAGCCCAGAACACTGCTGTGAAGAAAGGATTAGAGGTGGGCATTATGTAAAATACAGATCATCAGTTGAACATTTGCCTGTTCAAGGAGCTGAGTTTCACTATCTGTTACATCTTTTAAAGTGAAGAAGAAGGAGAAGAAGGAGGAGGAAGGCAGAGGGGAGCGGGAGAGGAAAGAGGGAAAAAGAGAAAGAAGAGGACTTCCTCCATGATCTACAAGGCTCTTCTTTCACAGTGGAATTATTATTTCCCCTTTTCATGTGAAACAATATTCATTACTTTTCTTAATTCCATCTTCCCACTTCACTTTGTCCTTTCATAATATGTTCTCTCAGTTTGGGAATGAGAAATTAGACCTTGGCTAGACCAAATATATCTTAATATCTGAGGGTTTAGGAACAAAAAAGAAAGACAGAAAAAGAAATAGACCAAATAAAAGCTTTGGCATTGCTATAAAAATGATTTAATTTGATGACTAGTTAAGGGCTCATATTGCGTCTGTGTTTTGGAAAGAGAAGGCATGATTTTGTCCTTTTAGTTACATGAAACATATTCTTATACTGAGAACATCTTGTGTCAGGACAGGTGAGTTAATGTATTCAATGAACAGCAAATGACCTCAGAGCTCAAAATGTCTGTGGGAATTTCTGGTCCAGTGTTTTTGAAACTTTTTAATATCAACCTAATTATTCCCTCCAAATTTATATTTCAATTAAATAAAGTTGGCTTCAAATATATAAAACACATAAAATCCAAATTACTGTGATTTGAATTAAAGGAAGCAAGGGCTGTGTTACTCAAGTCATCATTCTGTTCTTTCACTGTCCCTCTTCTCTTTCTCCAAGGTGACATCTGTGAAGCTTTCAAGGTAACCTAAAATTCCATGGAACACACCCATGCCCCTCATAATGTGGAAGAATCTGAGGACCAGTTTGACTACATGATTTGCCCATGGCTAGTTGATATCAGATGCTCTTCTAAGTACTCAGCATGGTTTAAAACATCTAACCTCCACATAAACTCTATGATGTAGACACTCTCATTATCCTCATTTTATAAATAAAGAAACCGAGATCTGACAGCTTAAGTGATTCGAAACAAATCTAAGATTAAGCCTTGGGTCTCCTTAACCCTCAGGCCAATGCTCTTGCCACTCTAAAATCCTTCCTCACAGAAACACCTTCAAAACCACCCTGTGATTAGAACTGAATTTTAGCATCCACAGAAGCTTACAATTCACATATAGTCCACTGTTTTGATAGGTTCTTTTGAGAGATTTAACAAGTCATTTCGAGGCCAGGGAAGCTTAAGGCTTTGACATTCCTACCTGCCCTCAGGATTAAACTCAAGTTGCGGGCTGTGTTTCAGTACCAGAAGGGTTGCCTCAAACTTGGTCACCACTGGAAACTTGGGGGTACAAAACCCACTGAGGCATCGAGGGAACAATGGCAAAGAGCAGGAAAGGCCTTTCTAGTATCCATGTACAGAATGAGATTTGTGTACCACCTGTAATAACTGGGAAAAAATCTTATCTTTTCCTTTTCTTTCTATGGTGGAGGCAGGAAAAAGCAGGTCGAGACTCCCATCTGAGCCCCAATTTCCTATAGTAGTAGTAGGAGTTGCCTATTACTCCTGTTATCAATAGGTATCATTGCCTTACTCAGAGCATTCACTCATTGCTGTTAATAAGAAGAAAACAAGTTGTGCATAGGCTATGTTATACAGTATACTAAAGTATAGTTGGGCAGATATTTGATTAGCTGGAATCTGGTTATAAGCCTCTTCAAACAACGGATCTTTTTCTGCATGCTACTTACAGAGGAAGAGGAAAGAGATAGGAAACATGCTTGGAGTGAGCATTTAGCACTAAGACAATTTCCAATTTTATCCTAGGGTCAGCTTTACTCCCCATCCATAGCCTTTCGTAATGAGCATAAACATTGAGAACGAAGACTCCTGTGTCTTCCCAGAGCCTTAATGTATCATAAGATTAGAGAATTTCAGTGTTGGAAAAAGACTTAGAGATACTGAGGTCCAGGTGTCTAATTTGCCTCAGAATCTCTGTGCAGCACCTCTGCAATGGGCATCTGGCCTCCCTGTGTTGTTCCAATAAACCCAGGCAAGAAGACTAGGGCATTTCAGAAAGATATGGGGCTTACTGAAAATATGAGTTACAAATAGAGCTTTTGATGCAATGCATTCTGAAACTATTTTCCTAAAATAAAATGCTCATTTAGGTCAGAAGTAAAGGAGTCTTCCTCTACAGATGGATAGAAAATAGTACAACATGTACCCTATACAAGTTTGTTTACTTACTTGTTGCTATTTACTTACCATTTGGAGCCAGAGGTAGTCCTCAATCCAATTTCATTGTGAGAGAAAGTTCAAATGATATAAGAAATGGCTTTCCCCTTCCTCCTCCTCCTTATTCTTCTGTTTTGTTTTGGTTTTTTTTTTTTTTTTTGGTCATTTAATCTTAATTCACAATCCTGTATAACCTCCACATCTCACATCATCCTCTTTCTAGAATTATTCAACTCTTCTTTCCGTAGCCAGTAGCCAGAGTATTGAAGTTCCTGAGTGATCTCTCTCAGTGCCGGTGCTATGGATAAGACATTAATTCTAGCTACTCTTTCCTGTATGCTGAGAGGCACTTAGCTCCAAGGTAAAGTCTGTGTCTCCCTACAAGTCTCTGTTAAACAAATATGTATATGGTGATTCTATAGCAGGCATTAGAATCACCCAGAGGACTTGGTAAAACGCAGCTTGCTGGGCCTCACCCTCCTAAGTTTCTGATTTGGTAGATCTGAGTGGGGCCTCAAAATTTGCATTTTTAGTATCTTTCCAGGTGCTGAAGATGTTACTGGTTCAGTAACAACACTTTAAGAACAACTGTTCTAGGAAAAAAGTCAGTAGACTGATTGCACTCCGGTTAAAGGTAGCAGAGGGGCAGGGGAGGAAGACATCACCCTATACCAGGCTGCTATGCACAAATTTGGGAGATAATTGTGATGAGGTTGGGAGGTTCAAATTAATCTCCAAATTTCAAGTCAGAGAATCAGATTCATTAAGGCTTTTTTTTCTCCCTGCAAAGTTCATTCTTCCAGCCAGCTCTTGCTCTAATCCTGCTGTGATGAGACTCTGTTGTTTTCTGTTTTAACTATTTTTGCCGCTCTCAGTCCTGGAAAAGATGACCAAAGATGATCATATCATTTTCAACACTTACTCTTTAGCCTTTGGATAGCCATTGAAAGTGTATTTTAAGGAGAAGGGGGAAAATATGTATACCAGAAGAAATGCCTTGTATCAGACGGGCTCTATACTTAGGTTCCCATGGAAACAGGATTATATTAGTGATTTGCTTTTACTTAATGTAGTATTGAGGAGAAAATGCCTCTCTTTCGTTATTCAAATGCTTTGCTTGTACTTTACCAAATTATAAGAAAGCTATATTAACGTAGGCTTCTAAATAGTTTAAAGTAGATTACCACATTAAACTCAGAAGAGTGTTTCATTTAAAATATCCAAAGTGGGGCACCACAAGAGCAGAAGAACGGGATCCATTTGTACACACCATCAAATTGGTATTAACTAATCAACACATAAATGCACATATCAGAACAACATCTATTGGACGTTGGGGAAGGGGGAGGGCGGTGGGAGGAGGGGGGAGGAGGGAGGAGGGGACGGGTATTTGTATACACAAGGAGTGTAACGCGCACTACCCGAAGGATGGACATGTTTGAAACACGGACTTGAGGGGGGGAACCAAGGGCAACACACATAACCTAAGCATCTGTACCCCCATAATATGCTGAAATAAAAAAAAAATAAAAAAATAAAAAAAAATGTAAATAGTGGGCACCGTCTGGGGGATGGACACGCTTGAATCTCTGACTCGGGTGGGGCAAGGGCAATATATGTAAACATTTGTACCCTCATAATATGCTGAAATAAAAAAGCAAAAAATGTAAATGGACTGGAGCTGTTTTGTGACACTACATTGTTGGGCTTTTTTAAACTTCTACTTTTGTTTTCGTGAACTACTGATGTTTAGCACTCAAAGATTTTAAGCCTTTAGGTAGTATCTATTGTAGGAATTCTTGAAAGCCATATGATTGATTTGCATACAGATACTGCCAAAGGGGGGAAAAGCAGCTTCTCCTCTCCTTACGTTGAGTTCGTGGCAACTTTGGTGGATAATGGTCAATACAATCAGTCTTCCATCAGTTTCTCAAAATGAGTGTATGCATATGCTCATTTTTTTTCCTAACTAATTTTAGGCATTGTGTATTTGATTTAGTGAGATCTTCCTTACAGGGCAATTCACTTTAGCTTCCACTGTGGATTTGATACCACAAGCAATAATCAAATCTTAGGGTTTGAGGAGTAAAACCTTCCCTTAAAGGATCTATCTAGTTCATGGACAAGTGTTTCTTTCTGTTGAGAAACCAGGGTCTGTCTTCATAACAAGGACTTTAAGAGAGCCTGTGAAACATTCTACTCATATTTTTATCACTAATTTGCATTAAAGTTTCTAAGGCTATTATGTGAATCCAAATACTATCTTGAAATGAAAACACATTAAGCTACTTTTAATCTGCAAATTATTTGATCAGCCGCTTCAGCTGCATGAGGAGTGTGACTGCAGGGGCACGGAGCAGCTGAAGTTTGAAAGCTGGGTACTGCCCACCTTGGTGGGGTAAGCACCGGGCTGCAAAGGGAGGCTCAGTGATGCCACGTGTCCAGAGGGATAAAGCCACATGAGAATGTGGAGGTCCTCCGAGGGTTCGCTGCATGTACTGGCCAACGTTTTTATAGGCAGTTGTTGGCATTTCATCTTCTTCACTCATTCCATTTGTAGAGCCTTCCTCAACATGTTGTTTGAAAACTTCAGGAATTGCAAATTTGGTTTGACAGTTTCAACAATAATCAGGCCTAATATGAGCCATTCCCTGTTTTCATAGTAATTCTCTAAGGATTAGTTATTGGGCCACATTGGATTGACAAATTCTGCCCTTCTCTCTACTCTGCTTATGTTCCTCTTTCTATTTTCAGATAGAGATTAGTTAATATCGTGAAGATGGAAGGTCTAAATTCATAACTTTTCAGGCACCGGGTTTAGTAGTTTAGACCAAATTTCCTTCTAGGATGCTTGCTCAACTCCTGGCAAGGTGACATCCTATGAAGCCTTCTTGTTTCTCCTCCCGCGCCCCCTGGGCCAGCAGCATGGACATCACTGACACGGGAGCTTGTTAGAAATAAGGAATCTCAGGCCCCCTCAGACCCACAGAATCATAACCTGCATTTTAGTAAGATCTCCAGATGATTCATGTGCACAGTAAAATTTTAAAAATTTTGGTAAAGAATATTGGCATCAAAGCAGATGATCTAACTTCCGGTCTTAGCTCTGCCGCTGTCTAACCATGTGACTCTATACAAGGCAGCTCAGTTTTTCAAACTGTCTTCCTTGGAACTTTACCCATTCAACCATGATTACTCAGAGGCTAGGTAGTAAGGACAGAGGCTCCCATCTGAGCCCTGAGTGACTCCAGTTTTATTAGTTTTTATCTACTAAGCTTTAACATAAGACACTGTTGGAAAAAAAGGTTTGCCTGTGAAAGTTTTAAGGGATTCCCCGAGGAATCCTAAAGTCACTTCTAGACCTGAGTTTTCTATAACAGTAATATCGTTCACTGATTAGAAATTTTTTCTTTTAATAAAAGGAACAATCTCTTCTGTTTTATAAGCTTGCCAGGTTTACAGCTGTGAGGGACTGAGGCTGACAGATAGTTTAGCTCGCTTTAGGAGACTGGGATAGAGAGATCAGGATAGAGAAACTCTTCCTGCCACTGAATTTCCCTCTGTTCTCCTCAGTCTTGGCCATATATTATTCAAACCTCACCTCATTTGACACTATAGGAGAACTGTTTTTGAGATCTCATTTTACTATCTTTTAGTTAATTATTGTATCAGTGTTGGCTATTTGGAAGCACCCTGGCCCTTAGTCATTTTTTTGGCAGTGCCATTCAATTTGCGTATCTTGATCTAAAAAGGGAATTGGGTTTAGAGGTTTGAGACACCCACTGATATTCTACATCTGGCAAAGCAGTTTCCAGCCCTGCACACCCTGATGGCCTAAAGAAAACCAAGCTTCCCAGTTCATTCTCAGGTGAGAGTTCTGCAACTGAGTTTCTGCATTAGAGTCGGAGTCATAGTTAAAGTCATAGTCCCTGAACAGATTTGTTTGTGCTCTATAGGGCTGTGGTCCCCAATCCCCGGGCCTTGGACTGGTACCAGTCTGTGGCCTATTAGGAACCAGGCCGCACAGAAGGAGGTGAGCAGCAGGTGAAGGAGTGACGCTGCATCTGTTTTTACAGCTGCTCCCCATCGCTCGCATCACTGCATAAGCTCTGCCTCCTGTCAGATCAGCGGCAGCATTAAATTCTCACAGGAGCATGAACTCTATTGTAAACTGCGCATGCGAGGATCTAGGTTGCGCACTCCTTATGGGAATCTAATGCCTGATGATCTGAGGTGGAGCTGAGGTGGTGATGCTAGCGCTGGGGAGTGGCTGCAAATACAGATTATACTTAGCAGAGAGGTTTGACTTACCCTGAAACCATCCCTCCTCCCCCATCCGTGGAAAAATTATCTTCTATGAAGCTGGTCCCTGGAGCCAAAACGGTTGGGGACCCCTGCATAGGGAAATAGGGCACATTTTTAGCCCAGTTCTAAATATGGTTCCTTCTTTCCTCAAAGCAGCAGAAAATGTTTCTTCCAAACCCATATTGTAGAGCCATCATGTACCTTTTATATTTTCCATCCACATAGCTGCATCAGTCTATTATTTATTTATAAGTTTATTGGCTTAGGATGGCATATTTCCACCAAAGAACTCAGTTGATGGATTTATTTTAGAAGTCTACAAAATATATCCTTACTCATTTACCTATGGGATTTACATTAAGTTATTTTACATTCTTCTTCATGTATTGTGACGAGGTTATTGGAAAAATACTCACATCTTTAAATCTTCTTAGGAGCACATATATCCCCTTTTTAAAATACAACTACCAAAAAAAGAGAAAAATCTACTGAAATAACTGACTGGAGTTCTTTCCTTAGAAAAATCAATCTCATCAGTAGCTCATGAAATTCAATTTCCCAGGTCAGAAACAAAGCAGATAATCATCCCTTAATAATATTTATGGATGATAGAAATGCAGAGTAAATAAAATTAGCCTCTAAAACTATCATCAAATTCCTTAAAACTTTTTTGTTTATCTCAAGGGGATTTATGAAGTATTGGTAAGTGTGTTTTTTTCCATTTCTATTTAAGCCAACACACATCAGAGGCACTCAGTAGATATTTGGCAAATGAATGAGGGGTGAGTAAATGAATAAAGTAAAATATAGATGACCCTTAATTTGGACATAACGCATTCCTAGAGACTGCTTCATAAAGGAGAGTGCTTAAAGGCAAACACTCACCGCGAGAACGTTGCTGCTTTTGTCTGTAGAAATCACTGGAAATTGACAGTAGATACAGCAAGCAAAGTCAAAAGTAAATATAGGCCTTCATTAGGTAAGGACAAATTAATGGAATGATAAAAGAGTAGCATGATGCAGCATGGCCAACACATAGAAAGTGGAATTCTAGTAACAGATGATTGGGTAAGAACATTTTTACCTTGCTTCCCTTTATGAAAGTATCTACTGATAAGAAGAAGAAAGAGAAAAATCTACACTTAATCCATGGCCGTATGCCAAAAGCCAATCCATTCTTTTCTTGATCTGTAAAGGCATTATGGATCCTTGGAACCTGCTTATTAGAGTCACTTGAAGAGATAAAAAATAACTACCAATCATGAAACAGGGATGTGTGAGGTATGGGCTTGCTATAAACCAACATGACTCAAAGGGGATGCTGGAACCTTAGCAGAACCAAACACCCAAATAGAAAGTGTGGCTGACTTGCTTTAACACTGTTCCAAGACAACATATCCAAGTGAAAGCAGCTTCTCCAGATCATGCTTTGTCATACTGCCCCCCATTCTTGGGCAGATTGCTGGTCTGGATAGAACTTTCTTCATTCCAAGAAGCAACATGAGCAGAAGGAACCTAACACAAGACCTATAGAGGAAAGGAATATAGAAAACAAAAAGACAAATCTGATAACACATCAGGAAAAGAACTGATGAAGAAAATGAATGAATAGTCTATTCTTCATACTTTAACATAAAGTGAATATAGACTAATTACACTAAAATAAGATATCAAATGAATAAATGATATCAATACACACAGGTAGGCAGATCTTTAAAAAGAAGTGGAATGGAAGAATAAAGCCATCAAAAAATGTGACCACATTAAGAACATAAGAATTAAGAAAGGACAATGCTGAAAATAGCATCCATAGGCATAAAGGTAAGTCTTGAGATAATCACAGAAAAAAAATAGAAACAAACAAACAAAAAAGAACAATGATTAGAGATAATTTTGTAGACATGGAAGTCAGACATAGGAGATATAAATTATGCTAAATGATATTCCCCCAAAGACAATAATATAACACAGAAAAAATAAAATATGTGATAAAAAAATTGCTGGAATCAACTAAAACCTGAATTTTATTTTAAAAAATCTAATTAAGAAAAGTCCACTGTGTTCTAAGAAAAGTTTATATGGAACATGTCCTGATAAATATAAAGAAAGTATGTATGAGCATCCAGACAGAAAAAGAAGGCTGGTCTAAAATTCTTCATGGCAGAATTGAGTGCCAGAACACAGGAAAAAGATTGTATAATGGTAGAAATTATTATCTAAGGTTTTTTTTTTTTTTTGAGACAGAATCTGGCTCTGTTGCCCTGGCTAGAGTGCTGTGGCATCAGCCTAGCTCACAGCAACCTCAAACTCCTGGGCTCAAGCGATCCTCCTGCCTCAGCCTCCCAAGTAGCTGGGACTACAGGCATGCACCACCATGCCCAGCTAATTTTTTCTATATATTTTTAGTTGTCCAGATAATTTCTTTCTATTTTTAGTAGAGACGGGGTCTCGCTCTTTCTCAGGCTGGTCTCGAACTCCTGACCTTGAGCGATCCACCTGCCTCCGCCTCCCAGAGTGCTAGGATTACAGGTGTGAGCCACCACACCCGGCCCTATCTAAGGTTTTTCTACCCAGTCAACCTGTTCTTAAGCATAAAGGCTATATACAAATGAGAAATCAAGGATTATAACATCCATGGCCCTTCTTTATAAAAACAAAAAACAAAAGAAAACAAAAAAACAGTTGATGAAAGAATCTAACCATAGAAGATAAATGAAAATCAAATAAAGAACTCTAGGTTAGAGAAGTCATTGTATTGGTATTGACTCCATTTATACTTAGAGTTGAGACTGGAAAAAAAAATCCAATCATGAGAATTATGATTATAGGAACAAATATATATATTATAAATGTATTACTGAATCTAAAATTATGTTACAATTTCCAATAATTATATAATCATCAGCAATTTGGGGAAGCAGTGACATGGGAAGATGCTCTAATAAGATGGTTCTATTTTGTGGAACTAGACATTGCTCTTCTTTATGTGAATACAATAATCATTCATGTACAAGATATGACTATTAAAGCAGATATATCATGGAAGACAGAAGAAAGGGAGAACCATGAACAATTATCTTTAAGGATTCAACATTTGGGGAGAAATGAAACTTCTGATTGTTCCTTTTGGGCTGTCTTAGGTTGGGTACTCTGGAAATAGACCCTGAGACAGGAATTTAGGTGTCCGTGATTTATTGAGTGAGTGCTCCTAAGAGAAAGGGTGTGGGCAAATCAGATGGGGATGAAGTTAAGTAAAGATGTGGTCTCAGCTTGAGTCCAGCCGCAGTCTGATCCTACAGAGAGTTCTGGAGCGTGCATTGAGCTGCAGTGCTGGCCCCACTTTGAGGTGAGGGACTGGACTTTCATTTTCTTGTGTCATTACTCATTGCCTACAGGCTGGTCAATGGGGGAGGGATAAAGAGGGGCACAATTCGGGAGCTAGATGGCTCTAGTTCCATGGTGGGTGATTCTCCAAAAAGAGGATATCTGGGGGCATTAACAGCTGACACAACAGCTGGGGGCTGGTCCATCAGCCTGATGAACTTGGGCAGGGTCCCACCAGTGTCACCTATGGAGTGTTAGTAGCTCTACTTGATGTTAGCTTTTCTCATCACTGATCAGTCCTTTGCTGTTTTTCAACATGACGTACAGATGCCCATTTTCAGTGTCTAGATGCGTTTCACTAAGAGGAGAGGATGGGGCTTCTATGGAGAGAAGAGAAAGGGTAGGGAAAACTAGATGTTGTCAGGGGAAGAAACATGCCAGTAAGCTTTGTGGGAGTTGTTTCAGCACCAAGCAATTATCCATGTTGCCAGATGTGGGGTCACAACAATCTCAGATGTTCAGCCTCTGGAGCTGTGTAATGTTGCTTTATGTCCTCCAGAGATTCTGCCCAACTCTTCCCCTCTGCCTGCTGCTCATCCCATCCCCCTCTCCTCTCTACACGCCCCCCTCACCAAGCCTCCCCCATGATCCATGTCACATGGGATGGTGTGTCTCAAATGGCAGTCTGGACACTTTTAAGTCCCAAAAACAGTAGGTGAGAAACAAAGACACTTTGTTGGTAATGTCAAAATAAAAGGAAAACATGGTCTCTGATTAAGATGAGACTAGAAAGAACCAGTTTGAAATTGCCCTCTGTAACATATACTAAGGAGTTCCCAAGTCTCTAAGAGAGGGCTAGCATGTGGCATTTTGCAAACTTATTTTACGATGAGACCCATTGTTTGCTGACTATCCCATGGGAACATTATTCTACAGAAACATTTTTTAGTAAATGCTGATATATCCAATGAGACCCAAGGGAGTTTCAAGAAATAGAGATGAAGTTACATTTGTGTTGTGGCGTGGTAATTCTGCAACTCTTAAGGAAATGCAGAGGGTGGGTTGGAGAGGGAAGAGAATGTCAGGGAGGCCATTCAGGGCTGTTTTGGGAGTCCAAGTAAAACTGTTAAAGGCCTAAAATAATCTTAGTAATCACCTCCCAGCCAATGCAGGACCCCACATTCCTGACAAAAGGGCCACTGATACTTCTTTCTCCATGAAACAGCGAATATAAGCTGATGTATGAGTCCAAGCATTAAGAGTGTTTGCCTGATAAAGAGTTAAAATCATCTCTGAAAATCATTCCTGTTCTTGGAAGCTAAGCAGAACAGGGGTGTTTGTTCACTCAACAAGAAGATGTACGTGTCTAGTGCTGTCTTACAAGTGGGTTTACAAAAGTGAAGAAGACGTGGTCCTAGCTTTCCAGGAGCTTAAAATCCAGTGTGAAGAAAAAGACATAAACATTCAAGTTTTGTTGTAATAAATACCAGCAGAGAAAAGCTGTAGGGAATTTAGAGGAAGAGATGAATTACTATCCAGGCATCTTAAGAGAATTCATGGTGCCTTTGTGAAATAATTCCTTCAATATTCATGGGAGGAATCAAGTTTATCTTTCCCCCACATGCTGTTTGTTTGTTTTTTCTGAATCTGCCCCATGTTTTGAATTTATTTTCGTATTACATGACTTCTAAATTCCTTTGAATTGCATTCCTTCCTCCTCCACAGATTTTGTACTTTTTCAATGTTTGTCTTCAAATATAGCCTTCCAGAATGGACTGTTGCCTCAGTTGTGATCTGACAAACCTAGAATTCAGCATAGTTTGCTGGGAAGGGGCAATGTCTCCACATGTATTAGCTGGTATATTAGCAACATCTCCCTCCAATCCTTGAGTTCTTCCTCACAGGCTTAACTCACCTTCTAGGCCTCCAGAAACTCCATCCTGTTTTCCTTTATACTGTATTAGGAAAAAAGATTCTGTTAAGCTCACACGCACAGATGTTAGTGCATTAATACAAGCATGTTACCATGTAAAAATGTGTTTTGGGAAGAGGCAATGCTTAACTCAAAGAAAAATCCTTTAAGGGAGGGGTTTTAGGCATCTTAGCTGAAAATACATATATGGTAAATGGGAATGTGGAAAATACATTTTGGTACATTGGAGTCACACCATATATTTAATTGCTGAATTCACAAGAAGCCAAGTCTTAATAAAAATATTGAAGGAGAACATATGTTAAAAGTGTAATACAATAATAACAGTGAATATTGTTGGATACTTATATAAAGTATTGAGCTAAGCAATTTTACATGTATTATGATCATGCAATTCCAACAACTCTGTGAGATCTTTGTTATTATCTCCATCTTACAGATGAGGAAACCGAAGCATAGAGGTGTTAAAAATTGTTCAAGGTCACGTGAAAAAGGCCTAGTTTCAGATCAAGTATCTTGGATTGTAGTTTTTATTTTATCATTTACTAACTGATTTTTGGACAAGTTATGTCACTAGATTCAACCTTCATTTCTCACCTGTAAAATGAAAGAAGTTGACTAAACCTTTTCTCAGGTCTGTTCCAATTGAATGATTTTATACTCATCTCCATGAAACTGTCTTTATTTAGCAAATAGTCAAATCTGAGAAAAAGGCAAATTTATTAGCCTTTCTAGTACTCTTTAGCATCTTACCTTTACTATGAAGTCTTACTCCACACCTCTCTACCTACATTCTTTTTGACTCCTGAACAGCAGCTGTTCTTTCGAATGTCTCCCTCTATTTAGGCATGAACAAGGTGCTGAAAAGCATGTGAAATATGAGCATAATACAAGAAAATCGATAAGGTTAGGGATCTTCACACGTTTAACTTAATCATGTCTGACACTGAAAACAAAGTCATATTTTATTGCCGGAGAGAAATGCTCTTTGGCAAAGCATGATAGTAATCTGATTGTGAACAATGCTTATTCATCATTTCTAGGACACTGGCTGCTATACGAGCCAAGGGACAGCTGACCTAGTAGGCCTGAAGTTGCATTCCTCAACATCAGTTATGCTATTGCACACAATCACCAATGCAAAGGTAGTTTACATTGGTCAATCAGAAAATATGGGCTTTTTGCTTGTTTCCCTTCCTGTTGACAAGTGGGGGGGATAGCCAAGAGCATAAATTTTCCTATACTTTTATATGATCTTGCTTCTCATTTTACAATCCCTGCTTTCATTCCTAAAGTTGAAGAGAGAGGATCAGAAATTATAAAACAATCTGGAAAATTACAGTAACAATCTAAAATATCCCATAGAATATACTTTTATGTGTTGTCTTAGGCCACTCACACAATTATAACAAAAAAATACCATAAAATGAATGGTTTAAACAACAAACAGTTATTTCTTACAGTTTGAGAGGCTGGGGAGTCTAAGATCAAGATATGACAGATTCAGTGCCTGGCGAGAACTGGCTTCCTGGTTCTTAGAGGGCTGTCTTCTCACTGTATCCTCACGTGGTAGAAGGCATGAGGGAGCTCTCTGGGTCCTCCTCTATAGGAACGCTAATCCCATTTATGAGGGGCCCACCTTCACGACCTAATCACCCCCCAAATGCCCCACCTTCTAATACCATCACCTCGGTAAGGATTTCAACATATGAATTGGGTGGAGCACAAACGTTCAGTTCGTCACATGTGCCTTTACATCTCAGAGATGGATGGGTATTATTTTCATATAGTTACACCAATGCAGTTATCTTTCCTTACCTTCACTTTTCCTGTAATGCTCTCCCTTTGATGTCCTGTCATCTGCCTAAACATTTACTCTGGGGCATGGTCCCCAATCTGTACACCTCTTTCCCTAGTTTGACTTTGAGGCTCCTTCTCAGGGCTTCCTTTGGACTCTGTGATTACCTCTATCCTGACTCTTATCACATGAAATGAGAAATAATTATGGTTGTGAGATCAATCTTTAGACAAGAGTTTATTGATTATCTACTCTATAACTAGCTCTGTGTTAAATGTGGGGTCACTAAGTCCTGAATGCATTTCTTTTCAATCAGATAATTTTTCAATAATGCCCTTTGTCTCTCAATAAAAAAACTGAGTTTTCTAAAGCCCAGAATCCTTATGGATTGGAGCAAGTCAGCAACCCATCATGTTCCACCAATGTGGCTTTTTATTTCCCCAAAATCCCAGTCCAAATGGGACTATTTGTAACTATTGTCCAGTGTGATTGGACTGGTTTTCTTAGCCATGGGTTTATGATGGGTTAGAGGACCAACAATTATAAAATACAGTCATGTGCCACTTAATGATGGAGATACATTCTGAAAAATACATAATTAGGCAATTTTTTGTAGTGTGTGGGAACATCATAGAGTGCACTTACACAAACCTAGATGGCATAACGTACCACACACCTAGGCTCTATGGCATAGCCTATTGCTCCTAGGCTACAGACCTGGACAACATGATACTGTGCTGGATACTGTAGGCAGTTGTAACACAACAGTAAGTATTTGTGCATTTAAACATAGAAAAGGTATAGTAAAAATATGGTATTATAATCTTATGGGGCCATTGTCAGTTGTATATGTGGTCCAACATTGACCGAAGCATCTTTTTGTGACACATGACTGTAATTTCAAACAACAGAAAGGCGAAGTCTTCTGAAAGGGAGAGTGGAGTGTCAATGCTGAATGGGATTATATCAGGCGCTTCCCTGAAGATGGAGAAAGGAGGAACACATCCAGCACTGTCACTCCCACCCTCACCCCTGGGCACTGGCAATACTACAGCCACCTCCCATCCTTACTGCAAGCCCAGGGCACTACAAGAAGTTGTGGTTACAGAGGAGACACTGGCTAGAGGTTCAGTCTGGGCACCACTGTTATCTTGTGGAAATATAAGCCAGGAAACAGCCTAGGCAATGGAAGAGAATTAATGTCAATGCTCAAGAGTCCACCAGAAGTACTTGGGACTCTATCCTCAGGCACAGTACCTTATAAGATCAACTTTCAATCACTTTGTGGGGTTGAGTACTGTCCCCATAGAGTCTAGCCGCTCCACCCCTTTTTCTAGATAAGGGGTAAGACTGTCTATTCCTAGATGAATGCTCAGTGCAAACTCTAGGATGAGGGTCAGGGCAGGGAATGCACTGCACATCTGTGTTCTGTCCTCCAGGACCCCTTGTCACTGATACCCTTGATTTGTGGGATAGTTACCTATGACCAGGGGCTGCACCTGAGGAACTCACTGCAGTTTGATGGTCCATATGGATCTGAGATTGCCTAAAGGTTATTCAACGTTCCTACTAGATGGACTCAAATACACTTCAAATTCAGCATGTCCCAGGCTGAACTCACCACTCAACATCACCACACTTTCTCCTTCCTCTAATCTTCTTTTTTCCTTATCTGTGCAAAGAGTGTCAGCATCAATCTCATTGCATCGTCATTGCATCAGGCAGAAGCTAAAGAAGAAATCCTTGCCTTTTGCTTCTTCCTTATCCCCACAAGCAATTCATCATCAATTCCTGTTGAGTTTGCCTCCTAAATATCTCTTCAAACCATTCACTTGTGATTATCCTTAAATGTGGACAACTGGAGGAGCCTGTAACCATCTGGGCTTGCCATTCTCTCTTTGCACCTCTCTCCCTGGATGCGTTCTTTGCCCTCTTCTGCCCTGCTCTGCCTTGCCCTTGACTTATGCCCTCCAGATGGTTCTGTCTGAGACGGCACTGGCCAGAATGAGAAAAGGGAGAGATCAGAAGAGTTATCTCCACCCCTGCTCTGTCAGATGGCCCTGCTCCTGTGCTCTCAGCCTTTCCAGACTCGGGTAAACTGCCTCTCTCCTGTCTTTTCAGGCTGGGAAGTGACTGTGGCTCTATTTTCCTTTTTAGCTTCTGAATTTTTCTCCTGTGTAAATGATCTTCAGGCAAACCTTATCGAACAAACCATGCCTTTTCTAGTAGAAAGCTGAATGAACCAGTATTTCCTCCACACTTACTTTGCCTACTTCAAACTGCTCTCCATATTAAAGGCAGAGTGATCTTTTAAAGTGCAAATTTGACTGTCATTTTCCTGATTAGAACTCTTCAAAAGCTTCTTGTTGATCTTAAGATAGACAGAAATAGCTCTAATGTGGCCGCAGCCTGCATGATCTGGCTCCTGTCTACTTCTCCTTCCTCATCTCTTGTCACAATCATTGGGCTCCAGCCATGTTGCTCCTTTTAGTTCTTTGAAATTGACATGAGACCTCCGGCTTTTCAGAATTCAGAATTCTTGAATTTTTGCCTCTCTTCAGAACTTCCTCATTTCTGGCTTGCTCCCTTGCCTCCCTGGCCTGTAGTTTTACGTGAAATGTTACATTCTTCGGGAAGCTTTTCTTGACACTTCACCACATTTTTGCCATAGGCGTTCAGTTCTCCAGTTAATATGTTCTTATAGTACCCTATATATTTGCTTCAAAGCATTTGTCAGGGAGTATAATTATATATAATTGTTATATTAATATAAAATAAGTTCTGTGTGTGTGTGTGGAGGGGTGTTCCATGTCTTGGTTTTTCATTTTATCTGTAATGTTTTGCATAATTCATGGTATGTGATTGTCATTTTATAAATATTTATTAGATGAATAATAAAAAAGTATCACTAGCTAAAGGCAGCCAGGATAACAAAAATAAAAATAAAATAGAGGTCATTTAAATAACGCAGCAACAACAGTGGAAGCAGCCTTCCATGATTATTATCTAACTGATCTGTTGTGAGTTAAACTGAGAGCTGTCTTGAGGAGTTTGGGAATAAACAAAGCCCATAGTCGAGGAAGGAGGCTCATTCAAAAACATTTAGCTGCTCACAGGTCAATGGTAGGCCTTGAATTCCATTTTTTATGAGCGTCCACAATAAAACCTCAGAACACAAGCCAATAACTAAACTACTCAAACCTCTTCAAGGGTTTCCTCCAAGTTGCTCTGCTGACCTAAGCTCATCACTTTCATATAATGATCACAGCAGAAGCATCTATGGAAGTTCTGTCTTCAATAAGATAGTCAAAAAAAACATTAAAGAGATAATTATAGTATTAATTCTGAAGTTTTGTAAAATCAACAAAACAAGAAAAATATTCTTTTGGGTCACCAAGTCTGGATATATGGCAACAAAACCACACTGGTGGCCAGTAAGAGTTTCTGGAGAATCTATATTGCATTTTTATTTTATGCAAATATCTATTCCAGAATAATTTACTTATGTCAATTAACAAAAAAAGACATAATTTAATTAAAACCTCATTATAGGAACTCTCTTCAGTCAATAATTCTGGGAGGCAGGAGACAAAGATGGTCCATAGGAGAAGCTCCAGTGCCAGCTATAGTGTTAGCTAAGACTGCACAGACTAGAATGACTTTACCTCAGACATACATTCCGTCATTCCATATTTATTGAGCTCCTCCTTTATTCTAAGAACTCTACTTGTTATTGGGGGAATCAAAAAAAGAAAAGAAATAAACAAGCTGTGATACTTGGAAGAGAGGACAACCACTTTCCTGTCAATTTGACTGGACTAAGAGACGCCCATATAGCTGGTAAAGCATTATTTCTGGTTGTATCTGTGAGGGTGTTTCTGGAAGAGGGTAGCATTTGAATTGGTAGACTGAGTCAAGACTGCCCTCACAAATGAGGGCAGGCATCGTCCAATCCATTAAAGGATCAAGTAGAACAAAAAGATGGTGGAAGAGAGAATTTCTTCCCTGTTTGAGACCTCCATCTTCTCCTGGCCTTGGACATGGGTGCTTCTGGTTCTAGGGTTTTCAGACTGAGACCAGAACTTATACCATTGGTTCCCTCCATTCTCAGGCCTTCAGATTCAGACTGAATTACACAAGCAGCTTTCTTGGTTATCCAGCTTGCAGACAGCAGATTTTGGGACTGCTTGGCCTCCAAAACTGCATGAGCCAATTCCCATAATAAATCTCCTCATCTATATCTCTATCTATCTATCTATATAATATGGATATATATCCTGTATTGATTCTGTTTCTCTTGAGGATCCTGAATAATACAGTTACATAGATAGAAGAGTGTATAAAACATATGCATAGTTTATAAATTATTCAGCAATCACTTATCTACCCACTACCTAGATTAAGTATTAGAATCTGGCCAGTGTCTTAGAAGCCTTCTGTTTGTCTGTCCTTGATCACATTCTACTCCATTATACCCTCCAGAAGTACTCACTATCCTGACTTTTGGGTTAATGACTTCCTTGATTTTATTTATGATATTATCACCAATGTGTCTTCCAATAACATATGGATTCGTTTTGAAATTTCAGTAGCTGTGTAAGGAAAGGGCAATATTGCCAGTGTTACATGAAGACTCCCAGGAGAGGAGAAGCAGTTGTTTTCACCAGGTCTAGCACTGGAATATGAATTAAGACAAATTCAAATGTTCTCTAAACTGATCCATCCTACTGCATCCCCAAATCATATACTTTTTCTTCCTCTAATGTTAAAATAGTTGTTAAAGCAGAGAGTTGTCCTTAACCACACCTATCTCACCCGCTCCATATCCAATCATTCACCAAATGTGGATGATTTTACCTCCTGAATATCTCTTACATTTGTTCCTTCTGCATTTTCCCTGCTGCACACTCCTGAAATCCATCTACTTCACTGTGGCCAGACTGATTTTTTCTGAAATAAAAATATGACTATGGCACTTAGAAAGAAAAAGCCTTCCAAATGAATCCTTATTGCTTTAATAAAGTCCAAACTTAGAGCAGCATCAAGAGCTATCAAGGATATCCCTCCTGCACTAGACTCTTCAACCCCATTTTTCACCATGGCCTTCCTGGAGGTAGCACTTCAGTAAGACCACATGGCTTCATGCATTTCCATGGCAGACTCCAAGCAATTTCATGCTGCTATGCCCTTATACACACTACTCCCTCTGCTTGGAGCACACTCTCCTGCCCTTCCTCTTCTGGTGACATTCTTCAAAACCAGGTTAGGTGCCTCTACGAATCTCAACCTACCAACCTACCAACAGAGAGGCTCAGAGTTCCTTCTTCACACTCCTGGAGTACTCTGCACCATCCTATTGGACTATCCTGTATTGGCACTAGTTGCCTGAGCTCCCATGCCTTGTTAGAGCTGTTCCATGTTTTTAAACCTCTGCATACTGTCTGACACATTGTAGAATGTTTCCTAATGTGTTAATATTGAAACTGAGGGCTGCCAGCAGACGAGTCTTTTCCCTTAGGGAAACGTTTTACCTACTTCCATAATTATTTGAGCTGTTTTGACTTAAAATTCACTCACTGGCTTGGGATTGAGGTAACTCTGATCTATTCCTAACAAACTGTTTAACATCTCTAGTCCTCAGTTGTGTCATTTTTATAATTGTTTAGATTTCTATAATTCAAGTCTAAAATTTCTATCTTTCTTAGAATCCTTCTGTTCTTTCCTGGCATTTGCCCCTTCCCCCATACTTCCTCTTTCAGGGTCTCTTACTTAAAGTTAGCTGTTAGAAAGCTCTCAACGAGTTCACTCAAGGTCTCAGCTAATAATTTCAAATACACTCCCAAGTGTATTTACATTACTAGATAGGAGTCTGGATGCTTGAAAATTCTTATAACCCCAAAGATTGAAGCTCCCTATGGAAGGGGGATTTTGAAGTGCTGATTAGACTATTGGATAAGAGGTTCTACCAGGGGCCCCTCTCCTCCAGCCACCTAAATAACCTCACAATATGTCTTGGGTGGGTGCCTGTGTTATAGCACATGGCCTCCAATTCTTTTGCTTTTTTTTTTTTTTTCCTATTTCAGCCAGTGGCCTCTGGGGATGAGAATTGGGTAAAAACAATTGTCTAGATTACCATGAGATCTGAGGGGGATAGGTATTTGCTTTAGTAAGTTTATTCGGAGAATAGCAAGCACCTAGGAAGGTAAACTGATTGCAGAGACAAAGCAGTTAGGATCCCTCTGGAGGACAGGAATTCATGTGCAATAGAAAGAATAATAATAATAATAAAAAAAAACAGTTGTTCCTGTGTGTGTAAGGAAAATAATCTCCATGGAAATAGGTTGTTTACAATTTCAAGATGGCAAACTCCCTTCTCAGACATGCCATGCATCATACGGAGAAGGAAGGCCATTTTTTTTTCTCTTTTGTTGGTCCCTGAGATGCACAAGGAAGATCCCTTGAGATGAATCATCGTGGAGCAGGCAAGAACATAATAGCAATAACAGCAATGCATCAATGATTCTCAAATGCATCCGGGGGGCAGAGTATGCTTTCCGAAGGACATTCCCTTCTATTCCATCTCGTTTGATCATTATGACAACCCCAGGAGGTAGATAAGGTAGGTATTATTATCACCATTTCACACATGAGGATCCTGAGCTATGGAGAATGTAGAGTTATTTTTCTAGAATCACAGAGCTAGTTAGTGGCAGCTTTGGAGCCAGAGCCCAGTTTTTCTGAGAATCACTGTCACATAAATGGATTATGTGCACTGCCTACACACAAAAATGCCCAGGATAAAGAGAAAGCCCAAAGCTCCCTTGCATTTGGAACTCTGGTTCAGTGGCTCTGGAGATCTGCAAATTTGCATGGCAGTTTTAGGGGACAGAAATGCAAACTGGAAAAACCCTTCACACTAGTTAACTGATACCTGTGACCATCTTAGCCAGAAGAATCGGTGTTTTTATTTTCCCTGGTTAGCTGCTGGGTTTGTAAATCTCCAGAGAGGAATTAAAGATTTGTCCAGTGGCCTTGAAAGAATTCTGAATTGTTTTTACTTTTTTCTTTATGCAGAGAAAAGCAAAAGGAAGTATTAGTGTTCTGATGCCTTGAACCATTTGTCTATTGACCTGGTTTCCAAGGAACCTGTTTACTCTGCTTGATGAGCAGAGAAGAAAGAAGAGGAAAGAAGAGTTTTGTCCAGCTATTCCAGCTACTTCAGCACCCTTTACCCCTCCCCCCAGCTTAGAGTCCTAGGTTGTTAGAGTGTTGGGGATCTAGTACAAACCCCTTATTCAGTAGAGGAGGAAATTGAGACTGAGAGAGCTGAAGTGGTCACCTGAAGTCCAGAGAGCTAGTTAATAACAGAGCTGAGACTAGAATCAAAAAAGCCAATAATCATTGTTTCTAGCTACCATTTTCTCAGCATCTACTGTGTGCTTGCTGCTGTGATATGCACTTACATAACCATTACTTTGTTGCTTCTCACACCCCCAAAATTGGGTGCTATTATTCCCATGTTTTAGTCAGGATAAGTTAGGTTAGTTCGAAGTAATGGAGTAGTGCTGACATCTCAGGAGCATTGATATAACACAGATTGAGTTCTTGTTCATCTTACAGTCTAACGTGGATCACTGGGTGACAGATGGGGGTGCGGGGAGACCCCTCTTCTCACTGTCACCAAAGGACTCCGACCGAGAGAGTCTCCAACTTCCAGTAGATGCACTTTCCAGGGCACAGTGCATGGGTTTGCTTGGGCAAAAGAAGGGAACACATTGGGCATTCACACCTCGTTCTCTGAACTTGAGCCCATTAGTGCTTCACGTCACTTTTGTTCATAGTCCCTTGACCAGATTAGTCACATGTACCCATCAAACCGCCAAAGAGCAGAGAAGTTACTGTCCTCCTGTCCTTCAAAGGAGAAGAGCACAGACATTGAACTACATGAGAGGTGACAGCCACACTGATCTTCCTGCTTCTCTTGTTACCCCTCTTCAATCTCCACATAGCGCCAGCATGAGGTTTTTACAGTAAAAATTATATTTTACATACACATAAATTTAGACATTTATTGTTATATATGAATTATATTTATAATTATATAAATTTTATAAATATACATATTTCTGCAATATTTATCAATATATTATATGGAACTTGTATATAAATTATATTTATATATACAAAAATTTATTATTTTACAGCTCTGATGGAAGCTCTATATTTCCTTCCCGTCACCTTAAGGTAGAATGCAAGCTACTCAGTAAGGCCTACAGGCCTTGTGTGATGAGGTGGTTTCCATTCTCCCGCCTCTCTCCCTTAGCTCCTTATGTCTTGGCAGGCTTGCTTTCTTCCAGTGCTTGCATTTTCCAAGTGCTTTCCCTGCTCAAGTTCTTTCTCCGCCCCCTCCTCTCCCCCACCTCCCATTCCCTCCCCTGTTTGCTCCTCTGCTCTCTCTTTGCTTGGCTAATTCTTTCGAGACTTTCATGTTTCAGCTTTAGTGTCATCTCTGACCAGCTCTAAGTCTCATGCACATAGAGGTCGGGATGTCTTGTTCTCCATTGTGGATCCAGCACATTATACAGTGCCTGGCACAAAGAAGGTACTCAATGCATATTTTAAAATGATTACATGCAAGAATGAATGACCGGAGGCCTTCCATATACAATACTATACATAGTCTTCTGAAATACAGTGACATAGCCATAACAGATAAATCACTTAGAACAGTCTGGCTAGATTATTAGTAATGTTATCATGCTAATGATGCCCAACTTGCAGGTAATGATAATTCCAAGTCTTTACAATTCATCAGTAGCCTATTGGGCATTTTCCGTCTATAATACATTATTTTTGGAATATGAAAGAACATAATACGGGTGGGAACCTAAGGTTTGAGTGACAGAGGAAACGTGCAATGTATTTTCAAAGGCAGGAACCACCAATTCAGCCTTCTCATAAGAATGATGGAATGATAATATTTTTCAAATAACAAATCAAATACAGGCTGACAAAGGATTTTTTGTGTCATTTCCCTATGTGGAAAAGTATCTTTGAAGAGTAGTTTTAACACCATAATATGGGAATATCTAAGGCAATTCGATGGTTTGGAAGGATAATGACATGGAATATATGTAATTAGAACTGTCCTGGAGAATATGAGACAGATAGCTTTCATCTAGTCTGAACTCAACAGAAAAAAAAATGATTTGACGCCTAGAAAACTTATTTTAAAATGTTACCCATGAGTGGTACATCAGTAGTATTATCCATTTAAATGTTTTGTGAAAACTTGAAAAAGTTAGCAAATACTCATTAAAAGCATTTTGGTAATTCCTTAAGTAGAACTGGCCATAGTTGTAAAGTCACCTAGTGAAGTCATTACATTGAAATAATTTTTTAAAAAAATCCTAATATTGAGTTTCCTTGGCAATTTAACATTCAGATGGAGCCACACTAAATATTTCCCTATCTGTTGCAACGATCTCCTTAATGACATTTGTCAGCACATATTATACATTAAAATTGTTTAGGATATTTTGTTATTGCTGACTTGGATTTAGTTACACTGGAGCCCAAATGAAAAGGAGTACAAACTAAGAAGGTTTAGGAACACTTTTTTAAAATTTTTTATTTCAGAATATTACAGGTACAAACGCTGGGTTACATAAATTACCCTTGCCCTGCCCGAGTCAGAGCTACAAGCATGCCCATCCCCCAGACATTGAGCACCACACCCATTAGGTATGTGTTTACTCATCCCCTCTTCCCCCTCCCACATGCCCAACACCTGATACATGTTAATACCACATGTGCACACAAGTTTTGATCAATTAGTATCAATTTAATGGTAAGTACATGTGGTGTTTGTTTTTCCATCCTTGTGATACTTCACTTAGAACAATGAGCTCCAGCTCCATTCAGGATAATACAATAAGTAGTTCACCATTTTTTTATGGTTGAGCAGCACTCCATGGTATACATACACCACATTTTATTAATTCAATCATTGACCATGGACACTTGAGTTGTTTCCACATCTTTGCAATTGTGAATCGTGCTTCTATAAACATTTGAGTATGGCCGGGCGCGGTGGCTCACACCTGTAATCCTAGCTCTCTGGGAGGCCGAGGCGGGCGGATTGTTTGAGCTCAGGAGTTCGAGACCAGCCTGAGCAAGAGCGAGACCCCGTCTCTACCAAAAATAGAAAGAAATTAATTGGACACCTAAAAGTATGTAGAAAAAATTAGCTGGGCATGGTGGCGCATGTCTCTAGTCCCAGCTAATCGGGAGGCTGAGGCAGTAGGATTGCTTGAGCCCAAGAGTTTGAGGTTGCTGTGAGCTAGGCTGACGCCACGGCACTCTAGCCCGGGCAACAAAGTGAGACTCTGTCTCAAAAAAAAAAATAAATAAATAAATAAACATTTGAGTGCAAGTATCTTTTTTATAGAATGTCTTTTTTCCCTTTGGATAAATATTCAGTAATGAGATTGCTGGATCAAATGGTAGTTCTACTTATATCTCTTTGAGGTGTCTCCACACTAGTTTCCATAGAGGTTGTTCTAGTTTGCAGTCCCACAAGCAGTGTATGAGTGTTCCTATCTCTCTGCATCCATGCAAACATTTGTTATTTTGGGACTTTTTGATAAAAGCCATTCTCACTGGAGTTAAGCGATATCTCCTTGTGGTTTTGATTTGCATTTCCCTGATGATTAGAGATGTTGAGCATTTTTTTAATGCAGAATCAATTTACCAGGCTTCAAGCTATACTATAAGGCTACAGTAGCCAAAACAGCATGGTTCTGGCACAAAAACAGAGACATAGAACAAAGGAACAGGACTGAGAACCCAGATATAAAACCATCCTCATATAGCCATGTGATCTTTGACAAAGCAGATAAAGACTTACACTGGGGTAAAGAATTCTTATTCAATAAATGGTGCTGGTAAAATTGGATAGTCACATGTAGGAGACTAAAGCAGGATCTACCCCCTCACCTCTCACAAAAATGAACTCATGATGGATAACGGACTTAAATGTAAGGGTGAAACCATAAGAATTCTAGAAGAAAATGTTGGAAAACTCTTACAGACATCACCCTCGGGAAAGAATTTATGCAAAAGACACAAAGGTAGTCACAGCAACAACAACAATAAATAAATGGGACCTGATCAATTAAAAAGCTTCTTCACAGCCTAGGAAACTATCACAAGAGCAAACAGACAGCCTACAAAATGGGAGAAAATATTTGCATGCTACACATCTGATAAAGGGCTGATAACTAGAATCTATATAGAACTTAGGAAAATCAGAAAGAAAAAAATCAAATAACCCCATTAAAAAGTGGGCAAAGACATGAATAGAAAATTTTCAAAAGAAGATAGACTAATGGCCAACACTTTATTTTGTAACAGTTCTATGAAATGCCCTCTAATCCCTTCCTTTACCTCTGAATATGTCTCTACTGGCCTCCCTACTCCTAAAACTATACACAAAAATAGTATTGTCCAATCTCTCCTTAGTCCTATCTTCAGAAAAGGCTATGAATTGCTTGTAGAAATATACCCCTGAAACTTACCCTTTTATTAGGAAGCTTTCCCTGCCTCTTGTCACAGCTTAAATCCAATCTCTTTGGTGTTTTACATACTTTGTCCCCTCTACATTTTTAAGATGTGAATAAATATATCCTTTGAGAATATTTGAAATGAGAATTCAGAACATTCTTGATGGAGCTCTCTTGCCCACTTGGAAGATAGCTTCTCCGGCAGATAATGTGATTTGTTCTGATGGAGGCAAAGTCACAGTTTTTCTCAACCATTGTATTTTTGTTTTAAATGTACAAGAATCTCATTGGTGATCCCTTCTAAAACTCAGGTTTAGGCTTAATACTCCCTTGATGTACCTAGGAGGTCTGGATATTGGGTAGGGGAGGGAGGATGTGAAGCATTCATATTGTGCTGAGTGATTTGTGTGAAAGTGAGTCAGAGTGGTCCACACTGGCAGGTGACTCTTTGCAGGCCAACCTCTTTTTTCTATACCATCTTCCCCTTTCGGAAAGCCCCATTATCCAACTGCCAGAAATTCCATGCCTGCCCTCCTGCTTTTCCACCCATCCCCCACCTTTAAAATCAACTCCCAGAAAAACACGCACAAACTCCTCTCAATATATCTCATATTTCAGCCTTCCTACAGATATTTAAGCAAGTGCAGAATGCAAGGCTTTAAGTAAAAGACTTAATCTTTGCAATTTATAATAGTAAAAAAATGGAAGCAAATGACTAACATTGGGGGAATTATGCAAATTTTGACATATATCTGATGGCATGTTACAAAGATATTAAAAGTACATTTGTGAACTGTTTTAATTGTTTCCATATAAAATTATTAAACATTTTAAACTTGTAGATTATTAATGGCAAAACATGTTTATGCCATATGTCGAGCAAACACAGCAGGAAAGAGTACAGTATGATGAAAACTATTTAAAATGTCAAAGAAAAATACTAGAAGTAAATAGTAAATAGGTACCTTTGTGTGATGGGACTGTGGTTTTTATTTCAATTATTGAAACATCCTTCTATATTTTTTGATAAGAGGGAAAAAGTTAAGTGTAAAAATAAGAAAAGAATGAATTCGCAATGGGACATTTTCAAAAATCGGTTTCTGCTTGAGTGTATACGTGTATCTATGAATATCTTTGTCTACTGACACCTACCCGGCTTATCTGGCGGGGAGCAGTGTGCCAGGTCTCCCCACAAACCCTGGCCTAGGGAAGACCTCCACTGCTTTTCCGGAAAGCCAATTGCAGGTGGGGCCCTTGGAGATTTAGACCTGGATTTGTACAAGTCTTATCTTATTAACATATCTAGCCTTTTGAATTTAAACCTCCCCAGCATTCTCTGTGTCCCTGAGGAATGCAGGTTTTGCGCCTGTTATCTCTGAGTGTACAGGAGAAAAACACTCAGGCATCAAATTGCCTTCAGTTGCAGTTGACTCCACTGTTACCTGTGTGACCCCGGGTTATCTCCTTAGGTAAGGAAGACAAGCTTTCTCCTTTGTAAATTGGTAATGAACACTACTTTGTTCTGGTGGACTGAAAATGAGGAAATCTACGTCCAAAAAAATCTATGTCTCAGCATAGGGTTCTCAAACATGAATAGTTACTTAGTATCTCATGCCCCATGATTGCACTGTGCTTCCAAAACTGAGTGCCCTGACAGTGTGGGTTTTATTAGCATTGGGGTCTGCCTCTCATTTCTTAGGATGTGATTGTTCTCAGGAGTCTCTTTGGCTCTACTTCCTTGTTTTCCAAACATGCCTAGTGCCTTGGATAAACAAAATCCTGCTTCATTCAAATAAGCCCTGGTATTGCTCAAGAGAATAGTGGTGTTTTTTTTTTTGTTGTTGTTATTTTGTTTTTTTTTCCTGGTTAATAGAAGAAAATTTAAACTGTGCTTTCACCACAAAGTCTAGATTAATTCTGCTAAGGGCTTTTTCCATTTCCTGACCAATATGATTCGAGACCTGAAGGAAATCATGGAGTATCAATAACAGTACTAATTATTAAAATTCACTTGTTACAAAGTTTTTTATTGTCTTACCATTATCAGAGTTTTCCTTTTATAAAAGGAAGTAACTTAAATCACTTAGCTTCTCTTTTTGCTCTCTGATTTCCCTCATCTCTAAGCACTGGCAACATGGCGACATCTTGTTTTCAGCACTCAGCTGGAAGAGCTGCAAAGCTAAGCTCTTATCATAAAGCCTTCGCCAAACAGCTATTTCTATTATTCTCAGCCCCAATCAAGTTCCGCATTAACAACATCCTCAATCCCTCTCGGCCCCGCACCAAGGCTAACGAACAAGTAAGAAACAGCCAGAGGAAAAAGGGTCATTCTCTCCACTTCTTTTTGAGTCTATTTCTTCCTTCTTGGAATTCAGTTGAGGGTAACTGTTGTCTTTTCCCTTTATGGTAGCTAATGCTTCCCTCTGCCTCCTGGTGGCCGAATAGGGCTAGAGAGTCTTACTGTTCCTTTGGAAATATTCCTCATGGCTCCTATGGTCTGTGGGAGCAGGAAGTCAACAAAAGATAAGGTCTCAAATCTCTTCAAACAGTCCCCACACTTGCTCTGCTGCCAAGTCATTAAGCAAGGCAAACTCCTCTCCCATACGGACTGTTAACTTTTATTTGTTCAGTGTTGTTCTTAAACACGGCTGGCCTGAACTAGAGTTTCTTTGTCTGGATTGAGAGGAGAGTGCCTGACATCTGCTGTGACCACAGCAGGATCTGTCAGTCTGCCGGCCTATCTCAGAAGAGCCTTGGGATGCAGCTTGGTCCTTTGGGCCTCATTCATTCATTCACTCATGCATTCATTTTTCTAATTCAAAACTTATTTTGATCACTTAGTATTCAACCATTCTAGATATTGTGGATACATTAGTGAAGAGGGAGTATATTGACGAGAAAAAGTTGAATTCATTGAGACCAACAGACAACATCCTTCCAACTACCTTACCTTCTTCTTAATAACCTACTGAAAACTTCTCATGCAGGGGATTTAGATAAATCTTTGAACTTTCTTATGTGATCTTTTAGCAAGTACATGAATTTATGTGATCCTTCGTTTTTCTTGCAAAAAAACAGTCCAAGTTTTGCCCACTCTATAAAGTCTATTCTTTCTTTTTCAGCCTCTTGCAGTGTTCGTTTATTATTCAACACAAATTAAGCACAGCTACTGTTTATTTTTGTGTGTGTGCAACACACACACACACATCCACATCTCCTAAGGTAAAGCATTCTGGTCTTACTTGTAAGAAAACTCACTCCAGTCTCGGATTTCTTTACACCTCAACCCATGGAACAAATCTTGCACATGTAAACTCTCAATGAGTGTCTTTTATCTCTGCTGCTGCTGCTTCATTACCTGGGTAATTTATGCCTTGTTTTAAGTATGAAATTTAACTTTGGAACAGATTCCTGGCATGCAAACTCATGTTGGGGGGGGGGGTCTTCATTTCATTCCTCAGAAGAAGTTCTGTGTTTTGTTTCCTCCGCCTTCACCCAAACTAAACAGCACCATCATTCCATTCTTGAGAGGCAGAATTCAGCATTACCCATGCAGCCAGACACCCTCATGGTCAATCTCCCTGCACTGTGCCCAAACCCCTGAAATGTTTTTTCCAGTGTGGTGATTTTGAATTATCCCTGGACCAAGAATAGGCAGGCCACACTACTCAATTTTAAAGTGGTTGGTAACATCCATATCTCCTAAGGCAAAAAATTCGAATTAAGTAAGCATTAATTAATTCTTTTGCTAGGTGTGTACACTTCATGGGGGTGTGAGTCTGATGCTGAGATTAGAAGTGGAAAAGTCACTGGAAATGTTGTCTGGCTTAACCTTGTTTTCTTAACCGTGAAGGAAAACTAAGTACCCTCCTTCCTTGGCTAACAATATGGAGAATGTATGTGAGTTATAGGATTGGGAAATTAAAAATGTGCTCTGTCTGTCGGTTCTTATTCTAAACCCCAGGCTCCTCAGAAAGGAGAGAGGTGCTCATTTATTGGCTTTGCAAGTCAAGGTGATTCTGTGGCAGAAGCACAGGTTTTAGACTCAGACACACTTCCAATTCCAGCACCATCACAGACTAGCTGTGAGTAGGCAGGCACCGTGGGTGTGCGGCTGCACAAGGCCAATCAAAAGGGGCTCTGCTCCCGTGGTTTAATGCCCTGCAGTTGCTGTCTTGGGATTCTTCATAATTTTACGTTTGAATCTGTGTTTTGTAAGTGAAGCCTGATGGGCCACTGGAGTGTGCCTTGACCACTGGCCTTCTCACCTCCTGCCGCTTCCACCTCCCCAGGGACCCAATTTGCTGCTGCCCTGCTCCTGCCCGGTGACCTCTTCTGCCCATTGTCCCTGCTGCAGGGGCCTGGATGCAGGTGTGGGAAGGATTGGGGCTGGGGCCTGCTCCCAAGGGCTGCATCACTGAGTAGCAAATAAAAACACACCATGACAGGTAAAGCAGGAGATCATGCAAGAAAGGAAATAGCTTTTTTCCTGCTTTTTGAATAAGGTAGCTGCATTTTGATGTTGCTCTAGGCATCACAAATTTTACATCTGGCCCTAGTGGTGTGACTATGGGAAAGTTCCTTAGCCATTCTGATCCTCTGTGTATCTGTCAGGGTCAGGCTTCAATCAGAAAAGCACTAAGATATGTGCATGTGTGTGTTTAGGAATAAATGCATATTTATATGTGTGTATGCATATGAGTCCAATGTATTCGTAGGTAACAAAGATAACAGACTTTGGAGATCGTTTAACTGCTTCCCATGAGACTGGTATTCCTTTACCAGCACGGGCAGGGTGTGGCTGTCGGAACCCTGAGGTTGCCGAAGCCATCGCTGCAGAAGAGGGTAGCAGGGGACCGCTGGGCAGGAGGTGTTCCCTCTTTAGAGGGGCACAGCTACTGCCACACACTGACCCAGCAGCAGGGAGCTGGCGATTACATTTGCTGACTTCTTTTCTCTGACTCTCTCGTCTCCTGCTGGTGTCTTCCTCTGGCAGGAAAGGACCAGAAGCCACACTGCAGGGACCACAGTGGATGTGGTCCATGGGGTCAGCCTCCCAAGGACAGAGTGGGGTGACAAGGGTGCCGAGTGATCCACAGAGCTCAGGGCTGCTTTGAGGATTACATGAGCTAAAGTATGTAAAACACGGTATAACTGCAAAGTGCTGTTGAACAGAGGTAGAGGCATGTCTTGTTACAATTAACGTTATTTATCTCCGCGGAGACTCTGGAGCAAGTTTGAGTTCAGGTGGCGGGATGGGGAGAGTAAAGGGAGTCCTACATTCTTCATTCCATCACGGTACCATGCTCGGAAATGGTGACGGTAGGTTAACGTACAAAACAAAATCCCAGCCACATAGAGATCAAGGATGTCGGGACACTTGGGTTCTGATCCAGGCTCTGATTGTTTCTGTAGAAAAAATGAGCAACTCACTTGCCTCCTCTCCTCCTCCCCTTATTCATCTTTGATATGGGAGGACTAATAACAGGCACTTGTGAAGATCAGAGAGTTATCGAGAAACTGCTCTGATGCAAGCCAGGCCTTTATATGCATGAATCTCTTCCTGGGTCAAGCGTGGAAATTCAGGTTGGTGAGTCTCTGAAGCAGCGGGTCGTCCCTAAACATCTACTTCATTTCTAGAGCTGCTTTTTAAGTGACGCTGCAAACACAAATAGTTGGAGGCTGTGGAGTCTTTTAGTCTGGGACCTGAAGGGCAGTGACCTCCACAAGGAGAATGAAACGACATCACTTCTCTCCACGCCTGAATGTTCTGTGGTACGAGTTGCTTGTGATGGGTGAGGAAAAAATTGAACTCGTTTCTTCTGCGGCACACACATGAAAGTTGACTCTTAGAAAGAGCAATTGAAATGTGAAACATCTTATTTAGTTCCCATTAAAAAGAGATGTGTTTAAAACACTCTGATGTGTGTCTTTAAAAGCAGAAGGAAACAATCACATAGAAATAGAAATCAAAGCAAGTCCCATATTTAATTTTCTTACTGACTAAATCCATTTCATGTTAGCAGGAGAAGGAGAAGGCGAGGGACTGGGGAATGCATTATGTTTTCATTTAGGTCACTTTCTTGGCCCCTCGGCAGTGTGCACATGCACGAGAGGAGAGGGTGGGCAAGGATGCAGTGGCAGGTCGTCCTCGCCGGCTCCTGTGACAGGGTCATGTGGCCGGGGAGGGAATCCACAGTGTGCGATGAGTCTCCACCTAGAGAGGCATTCACGACTCTCAGCCCTATCTCTGGGTGCTTCATATGTTCGTTTGAGAAGAAGCAGTGACTTAAACTTTGACCCTAAGCAGACCATTAAAAAACGTGTCTATATAAACAGGAGGAGCGCGTCCCTGGTCAGAGACAACTGGACTCATCCATGTTTCAGATTCACTCACGATAAACCAAGGCAGCCTTCAAGGATCTCAGAGCTAGAGGGGACCATGAGACATTATATCCTGGAAAGCAGCCATTTTACACATAGGGAACAGCCCTGGGTGTGGATGGAGTGACCGGGAGTGGAAGGGTCAAGGGTCAAAGGTCAAAGGAAGCATTTCTACCTCCTTTAGAAATGATGGCACCACCAAACCTATAACCAAGGGGCCCTCATCTATCTTGTCGCCTAATTCTATATGTGCCACTCTCGCTATCATTTGAGCCCATTTCATTCTCTTCTTTTTGACAGCCACAGTCTTAGTTGCTGGCTAAGATTCCATTTTTCACTTAAATTATTGCAAAGCTCCATCCCCAGCTTTCTAAAATGCAGGTCCAGAGATTCCACTGTTCTAGTTAAATTCTCTCAACATTCCTGCATCATTCTCAAAACAAATTCCAAGTTCATTAGTTTGTGGCACAAAAAGCTCTCCATGACTGGACTTGTTTTTAAGACTTCAGTCATACCACATTACGTACTTGCCAGGTACAATGCAAATGTTAGATCATTTACCCCTCAAACAACCCTAGGAGATGTGTGGTATGTTGCCCCTATTTTACATATGAGGAAACTGAGGCATAGAAAAGTTAAGTAATTTTTTCAAGGTCACACAGCTCGTAAGGGGCGTAACCAGGACTTACAACAGATATTTGCATGCAGAGTCTATGCCCTTGGCCTCTAGGACCTGTCCTTGTACAGCACTTTGCATGAGCCAGGTCCTTCCTCCCCTCTGGGGTGTACACAGGCTGCTTCCTCCCCTTGAAGGAACCCCTGCTCCTTTCTTTGCCTGAATATCTTCTGTTTATTTTTCCAGATTCACCTCAAGTACCACACAGGCTCTTCCGTTAACCAAGATCCTGTCTGACTTGGTTGCTGTGACACATTATGCTGGATTCAAATCCCTGATTAATTTGTATGTGTCCCCCACAGACAATATCAAGGTCAGAGACAATATCTACCGTTATCTCACTTGCATCTGACCCATGCAGACACCGAGTGAAGAATGCTGCAAATGATCTTTCAATTCCTAGCTCTGACTCTTGCTGATCAGACGAATTACTTATCTCTGAGATTCTTTTTATAACACAGGCAAACAGTTCTTCCTTCAGCACAGCGATTGTGAGAGTCAAGTTAAATGACTACCATAAACTCGTAGCCCTGGGCTGGCAAGTCATAGATGCACCACAAAATCTCCCCTGTGGAGTCAGGCTGGTGTCCCTGCAATGTGTCCCCCACCCACACCTTTTCTAGGCTCATTTCACCTTCTGAACTCTTGCTTTCTACCAACGATGATCTTCCCCTTTTTCTCATCACAATTATGAAGATTGTCTCAAAGTTCACCTGGCTCATGAAGCCTTCCTTACCTATGTAGCTTGCTTTGGTCTCTCCCTATCTATTTCCTAAAACATATTTTTGGTGTCACCATCTCTGGACAACCCCACCATGCACTCTCACTCCCCTTGAAAAATTTGACTATGGATTTATTTCTCTTATATCCTTAATGAGATTGTGTACTCCTAAACGATCAAGGATATAATTTCTAGTTCTTTACAACTGCAGAAGAAGGGCACGTGTTCGCCAGATAGTAAATACTTGCAGAGATAACATCCACTGAAGTGAGTTTCTTCCCAGGTACTTTGCTGCCTCCTAGCGTTGTGGGGAGGCTCCGGGCGGAGAGAAGTTTCCTCAGCTCCAGCTCAGGCAGCGCCCTCTGGGTTGGTGAACACTGTTGCAGACAACAGACTTGAGACAGCTGACGGCTGCTCTATACTGTTTAGTTTGGAGATGCTACTGCAGCTGACAGCACTCTGCCGTCCTCGACTGGGTCCCTTGTGGTGACCCCTTTGCTTTATGCTTGAACTGAGTATCTGTGGGACATCTCTGCAGGATTTTTAAAGACTTCCTTCTCTCCAATACCTCTCTCCTCCCCAATTACTGATCTGGTTGCTGTTTGGAGTTTTTATTCACTCTTTGATCCTAAGGCTACAGTGCAGCACATGTTAACATTCAAATACCCTTGAGGAGCATAAAACATATGCTTTTTCCCCCAATTTTATCCATATTATAAATGAATTTCTGATCCTGCCTTGCAAACCTCTCTCAGCAGGTTCTCTGAGAAAGTAACATGACGTCACTTCAGTGAGACACAAAAGCACTCAAAAGTGGGAGTTGTGTGTATGTCCTAGATTTGCCAGGCATTCTTTTTGCTAAGTACCTGCAGAGATAACATGGTGTCGTGGAAAGAACATGGATTTTGGCTCAAACACCAGATTCGAGTCTGAGATTCTTCAGTCTTTAGCTCTGTGAAGTGTTTAAGTCTCTAGGATCCTCAGGTGCTTTGCCAGTGCAGTGGGGGGCAGCAATGTGTACCTCAGGGGGTGTCGTGAGGGTTGAATGAAATAATTTTATACAAAAGCAATTAATAACGTGTTAAGGGATTTGTGTTCTTGAAATGCAGCATGTAGCTTCCGTGGCAGTAGAATGCATCGCTTCCCATTACGAGTTTGCTTCTGTATTTTCCAGCTCTCAAGTCTGTTCATGCAACTCAGTCTCCTAGAGGGAAGAGACGGTGTCTTTAATCTTTTATGTGTTAGCACAGAGCCTGGCACTTAGGTGTTTAATAACGTTTATTGAATGAATGAAGTGCCTACAGCTAAAGATGCTGGAAGTTTTTGAGTTTTCATCATACATTCTTGCCGTTCTTAGCCTTTATCTTTGACGTTTTAGAGTCAGAAACTAATGGCTCCCTACATCGGCACCCCAATTAAATAGATAGACTTTTTTCCTGTTTATCACTTTTTCTTTAATTTTCTCATTCAAAGCATGATTCAATCGTCCTCTCCTCTTGTCGCTTAAATCTCACCAGCTCTCAGTCAATGCTCCCAGACGCTGCTGTCATTGCGTGTGATGTTCTTTAATTTCAGTTGTCTTATCTATAATCACATCAAGCCATTTATTTGCTAATAGGCTGTTTGGTAGCTTCGCAGTTGGAATTACTGTACATCACATTTCATTTCCACAAGGACAGCCTTTATGCCCGTCTGCCTTGTGCATCATTAGTCTTTTCCTCTTGCCAGGCTGAGTCGGCTTCTCCCACTGCACCTCCCAAATCAGCTGTTCATTTTCCCCCTGCTGTTGTTGCTGATAATTTCCAGGTTAAATCTTATGAGTGGAAATTGGATCCACAGCTGGAGTTGAAACACAGCTCCTCAGAGTTACTATGGCACTCTGTTCCCAGGTAGGTGAAAAAGTTGAAGATGATAGATTTCCAGTGCCGGGGAATCATAATGCCATCCCTCTGATGGCGACTAGGGTGGGATTACTTTCCCCTGGGGAGAATGATATTTGCACCTTTTCACTCCAGGTTTAGATCAGAGGGATTCAAGAGAGGAGAGTGGCTTTCATGTATTTTTCTGCCATTTTATTAGAAATGAGTAAAAGTGATAATGTGGGCTGGAGAGCAAATGAGTTATAAATGATTGACCAGCCTTTTAGGCTGCCAGCTATCTCAAATATAGGAATCTTTTCTCTTTTTTTCCAAGAAGAAACCATTTTATTTCTTAGATTAAAACATTAGAAGTAAGGGAAGATCAAATAATAAGTTTATTCAATCAAAACATTTAGAATTTCGTGGTTCCAAAGCCTATGCTATGCCTCTGATTTAAATTTTTTTTAATTTTTTATTTTTTTTTATTATTTTTTTTGAGACAGTCTCAGTCTGTTGCCTGGGCTAGAGTGCTGTGGCATCAGCCTAGCTCACAGCAACCTCAGACTCCTGGGCTCAAGCAATCCTTCTGCCTCAGCCTCCCGGGTAGCTGGGACTACAGGCAGGTATGTGCCACAAGCCCTGCAAATTTTTTTCTATATATTTTTACTTGTCCAGCTAATTTCTATTTTTGGTAGCGACGGGGTATCGCTCCTGCTCAGGCTGATCTTGAATTCCTGAGCTCAAACAATCCACCTGCCTCGGCCTCCCAGAGTGCTAGGTTTTCAGGCATGAGCCACCTTGCCCAGCCTATACCTCTGATTTATTCAGCATTAATTAACTCAACAAATATTTATTGAGTAGCTACCACTGTTCCAGGATTGGAAATATGTGCTCAACAGGATATACAAGATCCCATCATTGTGGAGCTGGCCTTCTAATGGACAAGACTAATAATAATAAGAAACAGATAAATAAGATGACTTCTGATGCTCTAGGAAGAAAATGTAACAGGAAAATGTGAGACAATCTTGGGTTAGATAGTCAGGAACAGCTTCTTATGAGACAGTTGATGTTAATGAACTAATAATTGCTGAGATATTTGAGCAATTCAATGGATTCTGAAGGGTGTCCAAGGTGGTCCGAACCCTATTTCTTTTATCTCCATCTCATGCTTTCCTCCATGACCTACCCCACTCCCAGTAGCCACTCTGAGGTCAGAAACCCCAAGAAACTTCAAGAGGCTTTCTCCTAAAATGCCAAAAACACTCCTTGAGGACTCAGTAGAAGGTTCTAGGACTTGACCTCAGTGTAAAGGGTTGGGAGAGTTGAGCTCTGGGCTGTGATGGGCTCTGAGTTCTGGTCTGGCTCCATCGCACTGGGGCTGTGTCACCTTAGACAAGTCTTGTCCCTGTTCTGGGCCTTACCCCTCATCGTGGAGTAAGTTTGGTGAGATGCTATATGGAATTTCAGGAATGTGTAGGTCAAATACCTGACATCTTCAACAAATAGTCCATGTGTGAGGAAAAAGGTAGCAAAAGTTGGCACGAGATCAAAATGAGATTTTCAGTGTCACTCCAGCTCCTTCAGCTTCATCTTGGTGGATCCAACCTGGAGGGCACATGTAGGAACAGTGTCTTGCAGAGGACACATTAACCAAGAAGTGGTGCCATGACATATCATCCAAATACCTCCTTCATTGTCCACCCCAGGCTTTACCACCTGCCCCCTTCAATTACTTTGACTCTTCACATGTTTTCAATGTACCTTAAATGGGTGGGTCATCTTCTGTCCCCTTGGATGCTGGAGGATTTATGTAAATTTGCTTTTCTGATTTATCTCTTTGCTATCACTCTCAGCTGAAAGCAGACCAGGTAGAATAAAGGACTCAAAGAGCTAGGTGTTAATAGAGAGAGGAGGTGAGGAGCAACAAACACAGTCGGTGTCCACAGGCTGCTGCCCCCAGCCAGTGAGTCAGTGAACACGATGGACCTGTGCACTGAGGCTGGAGAATACTGAAAAAGAACAGAAGTGCCATGTCAATTTAGGACATTTTATCCTATTTGCTGGGATTGGTCCTGGGTGCTGAACAGAGGCTCTCAGCCAGCCCCTCCCTCACCCAGAGCACAGTGCATGGTGTAGACACTGTAAAGTGCACACTCAGAATATAGCAGCAGTGTGTTGCTGTGTGCAGGCCTGGAATGTCTGAAGTGGCTCCTCCTGGACATGTTGGCTCCCCTTGGTCATGTTAGGACATCAAAAGTGGTCAGACTGAAAGTACCCACTGAGCAACTACCATCTGCCAAGCACTACTTTCAGCAACAGGAACTCGGCAATGAGTGAGACCAGCAAAAACCTCCATCTTCAAGGGGCTTAGACTGTAGTGGAGGAGACAAGAAACAAATAGAAGGCAAATAAATAAAAGCAAATCAGTAAGTAGGCAATTTCAGGTGCCAGTGAGTATTTTGAAGGATCTGATATGGGCAAGGAATAACTGTATGGGTATTTGTGTTGCTTTAGCCTGCATTATTGGGGAAGGTCTCTCTGAGGGGTAGAGCAACAGTTCATTCATTAAACACAGATAATCAAGTATCTTCTACGCTACAGGCTGTTTTCTAGGAAGAAAGGATTCATCCACGAATAAACCAAACAGCACGCATTCAGGGAACCTTCTTTTAGCAAGAAAAGGCAAAGAAAAAACAAATTGAAAGTGTAATGATTATACAGTAGATATAATGAACCCTATAGATATTTTATGATTTATATAATTTATATAGGTATACTATAATTATTCTTATTGTTTCATTGTGCAATAGACATCATAAAAAATTCTAGTTGAAACCTGAATGGTGAGAGGGCAGAGCCGCTTGAAGATTTGGGTGAAGCTCATTCCAAGGAGAAAGGATAAATGTACAAGGTTCTGGGACAGCAATCAGCACGGCATCCTCAAGGCACAAATGGCACCCTGTGTGACTGGAACACCGTGGGTGAGGGAGGTATGGAGGAGATACAGGGTTGGAGAGAGAGGCTGGGGACACATCATCAGATTTGGATTTTATTCAAGTTCCAAGGGAGAAGCATGGGGAAGTTTTAAGGGTGGAGGAGGGAGTAGTGAGATCTGGTTCAAGGTTGAGAAAATTCTCTCTGGCAGCTGGTGGACCATCAACTTTAGAACATGGCAGAGAGATTGGTTAGGGAGCTGTTTCAGAGGTCTAGGAGAGAGATGATGATGGCTTATACTAGGGATGCAGCAGGAGAGACGGTGAGGTATTAATATATAGATATGAATATAAATAATCATAGGTGATAGATGATTGATAGATAGATACATAGACAGCTGTAGAGCTGACAGCATTGCTACTGGATTTGTTGTAGGATGGGAAAAAAAGAGAGGAATTAAGATTGTTCTCTAGATTTGACCTAAAGAATTGGGTGGGTGTTGGTGCTATTTATTGAAAAGTGGAAGGGGGAAGGCTTTGTGGGTGATGGGGAGGGCATTTGGTGGGGAAAAATAAATAAATAGCTCAGTATCAGCCTTTTGAAAGTTCACCTTTATGCAGTGTACAAATGAGAAAGTGAAGTGAAGAGATACAAAAATAGAATTTTGAGGAGTAGGGCTGGCATTTGGAAGGCGCCAGTGTTGAGACAGTATTTAAACTCAACAGAGAATGAGATCAGCTAAAGAGAGTGTATAAATAGAGAAGAGAAAGGGTTTGAAGACTGAGTCCTGGGCCATTTTCAGATTTGGAGGCCCCATAGATGATGGAGTCCCAGCAAGGGAGAGTGAGAAGGCTGGCTTTTGAGAGAGGAAGAAAACTATGTCAGTGTGGCATTGTAAAACCCTGGATCTGTTTGAAATGATGCTGAGAAGGTAAGATGAGAGAATGAAGCATTTTTCTTGAGCAGGAATATAAGTATTGATGATATTTAAAGAGCATGGTGGGAAGAAAAACCAATTGGAGTGGGTTGAGGAGGAAAAATAGAAATAAGGCAATATTCACAGATAGAGTAGATGGGTTTTGTTTTTATTTTGTTTTTTAATTATTTTGCTAAGAGAAGAAGTAACAACATATTTATTAAATCTTTAGTCAGTGTCAAGAATTAAAATAGATTCTGGAAGGGTACGTAATCATGAGAAAAGTGAGAAAAGTGGGGATGAATGCTGTGGCTTTTTTTTCTCTCTAGTGCTAGTCCCAAGGTCGGTCTGCAGTGAACCTTCCTTAGCAAGAGCGAGAGTGGGGAAGGCTCTTCCAGAGCCTGGCGAGCTGCAGCTCTCCTGGCTGGTGTCTGCTCACAGGCAGTGAGCAAGCCATCTGTTCCCAGGTAAAAGGCCACTTTCCGGACAGCTCCCCCCGGCCCCCATGCTCCCTCCTTCCCTGCAGCCTGTGGAATAGAAGAAGGTAGATACAGGAGCATGTTGGAAACAAAGCACCTAATAAAGTGTCCTACTTGTGACTAGGGACATGGGAGAGGCAGACTGAAAGGGACATGGAGACTGTCACAGACTTCTCTCTGTGTAAATGGCTTTGGAAAGTTACAGACCCCAAGAGGGTCGGCCCCTGGGATCCTCACCTCTCCTCCTAGTTAACAAGCCAGCAAGTAGGCAGGGAAGGGTCTGGCTTGTACCCTCAATTATTAACAACGGGTATTCACATCATGCGTTCTGCCTGGGAGAATGTTGGGAGACTGGGGACTTGTGTTCAGTCTTCCACAAGTGCATGTTGATTTATTATATAACAAAAAGAAATGCATTGCACGGATATGTATATCAGCTGTGCCTTGTTTCTAGAGGATCAGCTTAGACTATCTGAAACAATGAAAGGAAAAAGGGTGGATAATTTTCAAGTAGTTGATATATTTGGTGCTCATGTGGGCCACGATCATGATAGTCTCCTAATTTGATCCTTATCCCAGAGCCTCATGGAATTTTTCACATAGGGTGCACTTCTGATCTTGATTACAGAATCTTGAATTCTATTTCCAAATGTCCATTCTTCTCCCTCTGCCCATCCCTCAGCACTAGATCTTGTCATCAGGCACAGAGCATCTTTCTGAGCAATCTCTTCCATACTCCAGGTGGGGAATTAAAAACTTTGTGAGCATGACTGGAAATGAAAAATTTAGGCCCTGCTTCCTGCTTAGGAGAAGTTCAAAGAACAATAAACACCTCCATGTGGTATTTATTAACCTCCAAAAGTAATTGCCAACAGTGACGATGGAGAAATGTGGAGCCTGAGGCTACTGCTCCATGCTGTGATTGGCTGAGAGGTCTTTGGAAGTCCTTGGATTGAAAAGTAGATTCACCTGAAGTCTACCAAAAATGGTTTTCAAAATTCATGACTTACCCCAGCTTTTCTTCAGCTCAATGGGCCTTCCTCCTGGTCTCTGATGCATCAAGCTTTGATTTGTGTCAGGGCCTGCGCACTTTCTGCTCTGTCTACTCAAATGCTCTTCCCAGAGCCCTAAACACAGTCCATGGAGTCTCATCTTTCTAGCATCGACTTAAATGCCATCCTCACAAAGAGATAGTATTTGAGCAATCAATTTAAAGCAATCCCATCGAAGCCACTTTTATTTCCTTTATTACATCCACCTCACTGAGCTCACTTCTTTGGTCATCTGGTGTCCCTTCCATCTGACTAAAAGCTCCCCTGAAGCAGGAATGTTGATCCTTCCTGCTCTACGCTGAGTACCCCACACAATGATGGATGCACGGCTGCTGCTCAGTAAGTGTTTGTTGAATGAAATGGCAAATGTCAGTGCTGGAGAGAACAGTATATGTTTAAAGATATATTCCAAAGGTTTCTAAGACTTTTGAAGACTTTGGCTGACTTTTTCAACGCACTCGCCTCCCATGCTGTGAGCACCTTGGAGGCTCTTCCCACCCCTCCCCTGTCCCATCAAAGTGCTTGACACACAACAGATATGAAATAAACATTTTTGGAATCAGTGAGTGCTTCAAAATTAATCTGTATTTGGTATTTAAATATAGACATAAGTACATCCTCATGTCCAAAGACGCACATACTCCTGTGGATGTGGATGCAGAAGATGAGCGTGGCAGGTAGGATGATACCCCTTCCCCAGAGATGCCGGTGCTTTAATCCCCTGAACTGTGCATGTTCCTCGCATGGCAAGAGGGACTTTGCAGATGTGATTAAGGTAGGGATCTTGAGATGGAGAGATTATCCTGGATTATACAGTTAGATCCAACGTAATCACAGGGGTCCTCATATGAGGGAGGCAGGAAGGTCAGCGTGTGAGAGGGAGATGTAACAACAGAGGCAGAGCTCAGAGGGATGCAATTGCTGGCTGGGGCCACAGGTCGAGGAATGTCGACAGCCTGTGGAAGCTGGAAAAGGCAAGGGAATGGAGTCTTACTTAGAGATTCCAGAAAGAATGCAATCCTACTGCCATTTTAATTTTAGCCTAGAGAATCCATTTTGGAATTCTGACGTTCAGAACTGGAGGACAATAAATTTGTGTTATTTTAAGCACCAAGTTTGTGGTAGTTTGTCACAGCAGCAACAGGAAACTCATACACTTAGTTCCTCACATAAAACCCTACCCATGATATCTCCCTCTTTATCGCTGTTCCCTACTGGCTAGAATCTCCAGGTGACACGGGTGACGTCTCCAGAGAGGGAGTTCTGGAGTGTGGGATTGTCCCACCAATCTGCTTGGATTGCGAGGAAGGAGATCAGAGGTTTACAGGTCATCAAGACCACCCACGACTGGCGGTGGAAAGGAGGGGACAGAGCTTAGAGGGGGAGAAGTGACTCCTCTCCCAGTTTGGTGAAGAATGAATTTCCGTTCCCGGAAAATCACAGATGTTGTTATAGGATTCAGGGAGAAAGAAAGAGAAAAAAATAAAGAAAAGACGGAAGGAAACAAGGAAGAAATGAAGGAGAAATTATGACTACTTTGTGTCTTTCCCTGATCTGCACCTCTGGAGCCCCTCCAAGCCTGAGCTTACCCTGTGTGCCACGTGCCAGTGCTGCGGAATGATTTCCTCCAAGGTCTCTGTTAATGCTCACCTTATTTTGTTCTACCATCAAGGGCTTTTTGTTAAGGATACATCTTGGTTTTAATGACTTACCAATAATATGGATTGACCTTAGAAATCATCTAATCCATACTGTGATTGGCATTATGAAAAAGCAATTATTGGTGAACCACAGGCTGGCTGTATTGCAGGAGTTGGGAGGAGGAGGGAGTGGGACAGGGTGGAAGAGGAGACACATTTACAGAGAATTCAAGGTCTTTGCATAAATGTAAGAGTTTTTACCACAATAAAATTTTTAAAAATTAAAATTAAATTAAACAAACAAACTAACAAATAAAACAAGAGGAGATGTTTCCTGAAGCCGAGTGATTTATCTAAGGCATAATTAATTAGGCCAGGGTACATGTGATACAAGATCCCTAGGGTATTACGTGCGCAGGATCTCCTTGGCAGGGATCTAGAATACCAGGCCAACAGCAGCCAACGATCTGGGGGAGAGAAGCTGTAGAAGTTGGGGGTAGCATCAAGTAGTCAGGCCATTGCTGGCAGGAAGATGGGACATACATAGTCCATAGCCACAAAGGCTCAGCACCGGTCCCAGGGCGAGAAGAGAGTGGCCCAGGGATCTGTTGGGTGAGGTTCCCTGTGGCAACACGTCCCCAGCCACACTTCTGACCTCTCCATACACATTCCTGGTTCCGGTGGTTGCTGGGCATCTCAGCTCTCTTGTTGTCCATCCGTATGATATTGGAACAAGGAGGAGGAGAAGGTTTTTTGTTTGTTTTTTTAAGAGAAAAGGAATAGATAACCTCAGTTCACGTCAACTTAAATGATGTTTCTCTTTCCCCAAAGTAAAACACACACACACGTGCAAATACACACACACCACACACACATACACACACAAACACCACATGTACACACATGTATACAAGCACACATACACACATACCAAACACCACACATAATGCATACACAAAACACTACACAGGCACATTTATACACATCACATACACATACTACATACACATGCCACATATGCACACCACATATGAATGCCACATACCTATACACACACCACATACAAACACACATATACACGTGTACATATGACACACCACACACAGCACACATATGCATACACACATTTTTGCTGTAGCTATGTTATTCCTTTAGCAACTATTTCTCACTTTTTGGACTCTTCTCCTCTCAATTAGAGAGAAGGAAGCTTTCCAGTTTGTTTCTAGAGAAAAAATACGTATTCTCCTTTAGCCTCTATTCATTACTTGTGAGACAGTTTTTTTTTTTTTTTCAATTAAAAGGAAGGAAGTTCCAAGTCTATTTTAGAGAAGAAATAAATATTCTCCTTCTCAAAATGCATTTTCAGCCAAAATATACCATCTGGGGGATGTTAGAAATTTCAGTAAGTTTATCTTTATGAGCTATCTAAGCTGCACCTGTTATAGATGGCCTCTGACACAGAACATACTAGAAACTTAAGAAATAACGTTGAATCATTACTTTTTGACTACAGATTGAAACTTATTTCATCACATGTGCATTATAGACAGAGAGCTATAAGACATTTAATTAGGGTGCGAGAATCATTTAACTTAGCAATTGAATAACCTAATAAAATGTTAGTTAGCCTTGAGGAGAGTACTACAATCCACTTCTTGGGCATTACTTTTTGAACTGTGGGACTCAGCACTGGGTTAGGTTGGTAATTTATATTTAATAAATTCAACCAGCATTACAGGTACATTTTAAAGAGTGAGTCAGGTGAAAGTTGGGGGATAGTCTGTTGAAGATTCAAAGTAAATAAATAAATCTACTCACTTTCCACTCTAAGCTGCCTTTTCTATTTTGAGAAAAGAAACCTCTAAATCTCTAGACTTGTACAAAGAACATTTACCATCATTTGAATTTGTCTCTTCCTTTCCAATCTACTCTGAAAGCATCTTCCTTCCACCACTCTGCTTTAGTAAATATTTATAACCCAATCATTTCAAATCCATTGGACTTCATCACTTGTGTGTTTCAATTATTTAAAATCAGGATAGCATCTTCTGGGCAGCTAATGAAGTCTCGATAGATATACATTATTGAAACATATTATTATTTATTCACTTAATAAATCAAGCCTATCGGGGAGAGTGGATGCAATTCAAGTACTAGAAATGAGGAATAATGATGGTATAGATCATTTCTGAATCACTCTAGCCCATTTTACAGCCAGCAAAATACACTGAATTCCATAAAAGTGACAAATGACACAACATTGTAATAAATAGCTATTGTGAATTGGTGCTTAGATTCATATTGAAACACTCTGTCAAAAGGGTAGATGATGAATTAAGTACTGAAATCATACTCTGTAAAAGGAATTATATATTTTCCATTTATCTTGATTTGTTATATGACATCGTGTGCTTAAGTATATGTAACCTTTCCAAATTGAGTTGATTTAATGCTAAGAAAAAAATTGTTAAAACAGAAAATTTGCTGTGTTTGGAATTCTTTATTTCTCTGCTATATTTTTATAAGACTTTTAAATGCTCCATGGATGCTTAATCACATTAATTTTTTTTGAGTTGAACTCCCAGAAATATGCAATAATATTTACAGGGCTTATTAAAAACAAATGTGCTCTATCACAATTAATATCATGATTTTTTACTCAAATTTCAATGTCTGCAAATTAAAAATACATAAAACTTTCAATTAAATAATAATATAAATTAATAAAGTGATGCCACTCTGAGGGGTGAATTTAGACTTCCAAAATGATGGACTGAGGAATGAGTATGCCTTGAATTTATCCACATTTCCCAGAATTTAAGTAAAAGATTTGCCACTCTACTTATCATTGGAAAATAGTTATTAGCAAAATAAGCAAAGACAAACAGTATTACATTGATCTCTGTTATTTAATCCCCAGCTTGGCAAGATGTCCACAGAATGACAAAGAAGATGAGCAACCCCTCGTCTTATTTCTTTTCTTCCTGAGGAGATTATTTTGTTTTTTCTGGACGTGGAGCACTGGCTCCATATTTTTGTTAAGGTTGGTTTGTGGCACATGTCAGGGGACCAGCCTCTCCACAGGTGTGTGTGCCCATTAGCCAGCAGGCAAGTCAAAGGGACGAAGTGAAGAAAAGAAACGTGTCTTAGTCTTCCTCATCTTTCCTCGTGCCCACCCGGCATTACCTTGTCTCTCTGACCTCTGCTTGTCCACTTCTTGGTTGTTGAATCCCTGAAGCTTTCCCCTGTCCATTTGCTCACTTGTGGGACAGAGCTCTCAGCCGCCCCACCTGGATGGAAGGAGAATGGGCGTGAAGGACCAAGACCTGAGGTTGGCCACGGTGTCCTTCTACAGTGTTGGCAATTGGTCCCTCTTTGCTCCAGTCATTCCAAATGTATAAAATGGGCCCAGTGTTATCCCAGTGTGGAATAAATGAAGTAATATATACGCAGTTTACCACGCAATTTTGAAGTGATATATACTAATGGGAGGTATTATTTTATTAACGCTCTTACATCTCATGTCTTTAATTAAAGCATAAATTCTCTGGTTTGGATTCCATAGACAGACACTATTCACTGGGCCCCTTCTCTAGACTGTGTCACCATATGTACCTCATATTATGTAATTCTTACAACAGGCAGGAAGGTAAATATAATCCCTTTATTTAGCTGATGCCAGGAAGGAATTTCCAAGCTCACTAAGACAGCAGTAGAGGAGAGGGATTCAAACCCTCAGGGGTCTGACGGCAAAGCTTCCCACTACACCATATTGATTCTCATTAACGACTAATCAATTTAGAAACTGTATATTATATTAAGTACCTCGCAGATGACAGGCCCTCATAAAAGTTTTAAATTAATAAATCAATCATTGAGAACATAGATGTTTTCTTTAAAGTCCTGGTTCCTTCCTTGGCACCCACGTAGCGCCTTACACACAGTAGGCAGAAGGGAGAGGAAAGGAAAAGAAAGAGGAAAAGGGAAAATATAGGGAGGAATGAGGTGGATGAGTGAAGGAGGATGATGGTGGAAGGAAAAAAGGCAAAGGAAGGAGGGAGAAAGAATTCCTCAGGAACGATTTCTGTTCCAACCTATGATAACTTTGTACAAAGATTTTATTGCTTTCGGGCTTTGGTGCACTGTTTGTTTGTTGTTTTGTTTTTTAAATCACGATGAAAGAAGAGAGAGATTTAAAGATCTCCACTCACCAGATAATCTTTCCCTCCTTTCAACTATGAATCATTTTATTTAATTTCAATCGCTCAGAGTGGTATGAACAAGGGATGCTCTTATTGTCTTCAAGGAATGTTGCGGAGGTCTGAAATGAGCTGTATAAGCAATATACTCAAGTATATCTCGAGTTTAAGTCTCCTCTGAGCTCAGTACGGCTTCATCATGGAGTTTATAATGAAAACATATGTAAGTCACTGGTTCAATAGGGCTATTCCTGGCTGGATTCCTGTCCTGCCAATCTGTCACTGCCTTCTTAAACATGGTGGGCTGAGCAATACCATTAGTCTTATCTTTTCTTTTGTATTACAACTAGCAGGCTTCTCTTTTAGGCCTCAGAATGGCTAGTATAGTGCAGGGCATGAAATACGTCCTCAGCAAACACTTGTTGGGTTGGATTGATTGAATAAGCAGAAGGGAATGGAGTAATAGCTCTGCATTACTACATTGCTCACTTGATCTATTCTCTCTTTTTGTCCCAAGTATTTAAAGGATTCTTATTGAGTCATGGTGACAAGCTGCTGTCTGGAGAAGGCTCCTTGAAATGGATTTTAGTTAAGCTTAGCACCAGTAGCCATTAGGAAGCCAACAGCATAAATGCATTTCTCTTCTGTACTTAGCAGATTATTCAGTGAGCTCTGCCATGCCTCTCTTGGAGGAGAGAAAGCACCCGGGGAAATGGAGGTGAAGCATGTGGTGCTGCCCATGCTTGCCCTGGGCGTGGATGAAGAAGTGTGTCGTGCCAAACCCCTGGCCCAGGAGGCCTGCCTTCTAATCTCAGAACTGCCACCTGTAAACTATGTGACTTCTTGGTGTTGTAATTTGATCTTCTTGTGCCATAGATTCCTTATATTTACAGTGGATGTTTTTTAAGTGTCTACTGTGGGCCAGGCACTGTGCTAGGTACACACGGCCCACTTAACTCACAGAACAGCTGCAATTCATTCATTCAGTCAATGTACGTTTATTGAGTGCCTCTGTGTGCCAGGCATAATTCTGGCTGCTGTAAATACCGAAGTGAACAAAATAGATAAAAATAAGAAAATCCTGACCCTTGTGGTGGTGGAGGTGTACAGTGAGTGAGATACAAGAGCATAATGCGTGGTGTGTTCAATAGTAATGCATGCTCAGGAGAAAGATAAAACAGGCTAGGGAGACAGAATATTCAGCGGTTTGGGTTCAGTTCTCAAAAGTGTTTTTCTTTTTTCCTTAGATAGCACGGTTGGGAGACAATTCACTGAGCAAGTCATTTCAGCGCCAGCAAGAGCCAAGGGGCTGAGCCAGAGCAATGAGTAGGGCAGGTCGTTACTGCACAATAAGAAAGCATTATTTAAAATAATATGGTATTATCACAGAAAAGGAAATGAACAGATTTTTAAAAATAAGTTTGATTTTGGAAATAATTTTGGATGTACAAAAAAGTTACAATGAGAGTGCAGAGAGCTCTCACATACTCCTCGCCAAGTGTCATCTTCGTCAACATCTTGTATTACTATGGTGCATTTGTCAAAACTAAAAAAAAAACTGGATTTTGATTCTACCAGTTTTGCCACTAATGACCTTTTTTTCGCTGCTAGGATTCCAATCCAGAATATGACATTACATTCAGGAAAGCCAGCATTTTAAACTCAGGTGTTAAATTTTATTTCTAATTCTGATTATATTTTATTTCCTTGTACCATGTAGCATTTGAAAGGCGTTGGCAAACACCTGTCAGGCCGCCGAGTCTCCTGTAGTGAGTCACACACGGTAGAAAGAACATCAGGCAGGCAGACTGGACCACTGGGTCCTCATCCCGGCTCTGTCACAAACTGTGTGTCCTCCCTCTCTCTCTGGATCTGAGGCAGCTTCTTTGTGTACAACATTTAGAAATTTAGGTTAGGTTTGTAAGATCATCCCTCCAACCTCTTAAAGTCCCCCCAGCATTACCATGGCATCAGTGTCTTCTTCATACTCAGAAGTAACAAAAATTATGTGACTGATGTTCCTAATTCCAGGCAGGGACTCACTGCAAGACCAGATTGGGCTGTAGAGAGAACTTCAGGGAGCGCTGCCCCTGCCTTCAATCCCCACAACTCCACCCCAGGCTCCATCCTTCCCCGTCTCCCATTCCCCCAGGGCCTGTTCTCATCAGTAGATATTAATGATGAGGTAGATATTATCTTTCTCCTGGCTTATCCATTGTGATCCATAGAATAATGGCACCCTAAAGATGTCCTTGTCCTAATTCTTGGAAGCTGTGAATATGTCACCTTACAAATCTTACATCTGCAAAGGCAAGAGGTCAGAGAGGAGAGATGTTTGCTACATTGTGGGTTTTGAAGGTGGAGAGAGAGGCCATGAGCCAAGGAATGCAGGAGACACCTAGGGGCTGGGATAGGTAAGGAAACAGATTCCTTCCTAGAGCCTCCATACTGTAACACAATACAATGGCATTTATTTTAAGCCACTACATTTGTTACAATTCGGTACATCCACAGTAAGAAACTAATATACTCACAAAGGTTAAAAAAAAAATGTGTCCAGAATTGCATTGCTGGTCAGGGGTGCATTCCAGATTTGACCTTAGGCAGATTATACCCAGAATCACTGTGTCACTGCAGGAATAAAAGGGCCTTCTCTACAGGACTTTTTTTTTTTTTTTAAATTGAGCAAACTGCATGGAGAATGCAATGTTTAGAACACTCAAGTATCATTGAGTATTATTATTATAATAAACATGACAATTTGTAGATCTCATCTACTCACTACTTTCTCATCCTGCCACATTCATCCACCCACCCAGCACCTCCAATCCAGAGCCCGATGCCTCTGTGCTCGTATCTGACATGTTTGACTCCTAAACGAGGACGATAAGGATGACAATGTCAAACACAACCTCATGCAATCGTACAGCAACTTATGCTGTTCAAATTGCTGAGGTAGACATGATTATGTTTAGTTTTGAGTCCAACATTCTTGGGAGCGAGTTAAAGAAGGATCATCGAACTTTGCAGCGGATATGTCTGTCCCTCTCTCTGTGGTTCTCTTTTTTCTTTCATCTGCCTTTTGCATTCTGCCAATTCTTACATGTTTGCCTTGATATCACTGAGTCTATGTCTCTCCTTCCCCCTTCAGCCTATTTCTTGTTTTTGTAGCAGGCCAGAACAAAGCTGTGATATTTGTTGTTATTTGATACATAAATGGAATATATATGTTTTTAACATAAAAATCGCAGCTGTACAGGTTTTATACTTAATGCACCAAACAAGCAAACAAACAGACATGATTAAGTTGCTTGCTTCAATGTGATATTCAGCTGCTTTTTCTCATCTTATATGTTAATAGTCCTGGATATAAAAAGTGTTTGAATTTAGAGATACAGTAATTTAGAGTAATTTGGAGACAGAGGTCTGGCTTAGATGTGCTGACTTTCATCACTGACTGAGAAAGTCTCTTAAAGTTACTGAAGATGAAAGTGTAAATTTTGGTTACTAATTCATCTTCTTTTCACTTGTTATCCCTATGAGGAGTTGGTAAGAGACAAAGCCCACAAGAGTGGGGAAAATCATCCATTTTTCTATTTGCTCTACATGTGGGCTTAAATTGCTGCTAAGTCATTCCCCGAGGGAAATCTGGAGTAAGTGCAAGTTACAAATAAACACTCCTAACTTTGCTTTCCACAGGCTCAGCATTTTCAGCCCCATAAGAGATGCTCTGAACAAGCAAATGTGCTTTTAACTTAGCTCTAAAATATGTCCTGATATGTGGGAGCTATTTTTAAGACAACAGCAAGGACCTGACAGACTGATAGTTGCGGCAACCCAAATTGCCTCACATCTTTTCTGACCTCGCCTGACAATGAGGCCCCATCAAGTCATTATTGCCCCTTGGGAAAATATATTTCTCATTGTACTGTGCATTTCTGCTCCCCCTAAAGATGCGGGCCATTTTTAAGCTGTGTAATGGAGGAGAGAAAGTGGGTGCCGAAATAAAGAAGTGGGAAAATGGCAAAGGACCCTGCATGTAAAAAAAAAAAAAAAAAAGGAAAACAAGACTTCGTTGGGGAGTTTGCAAAATGAAACAAAAGAGCAAAAAATCAAGAGAACAAGAACTAGAGAGATGAATAGCATGTGCATACACACTTCTATCTGTCAATCTATTAGCTATCTATTTATCTGTTTATCTATCCATCTATCATCTATCTATGTCATCTGTTTATCTACTGATCTATCATGTAGGACGCAAGGGGAAGAATGATGTATTCAGACTAAAGGAGAACAAAATAGTAAACGTTAATCATTGCATTTCTCTTGTCAAAGAGGGTAATTATTCCGAGAAAGTCTAATTGGAGATGAGAGGTTTGTCTCCTTCTCTTCTTCCCTCTCAGCATCCCACACACACACTTTATGTCTTCATCAAGGCCTGGTGATATGTTTCGAAAACAAATTTATAAAAATTATTCAAAATATTTGTGAGAGGCTAGGTTTGCCACCAAAGACTTCCCAGATGCTAATAAATCATTTTCTCATCACACACTGAAAAGCAGAAAATGTGGACTGGAAGCCAGAAAACCTGGGAGGTGACCTGGGATTTACCTCTCACTCAAAGATAAGTAGGAAAGAGAGGTTCTCCAGCTTCAGCATCACCATGGGACCCCGAAATCCAACCAGCATGCCTAGAGGACATCCAACTAGATGTTCAAATATAACTCAAAAGAAGCCAACATAAGTTCTGTTGGTACGGACCTTGGCAATGTGTCCAAGGGAGGGAGAATAATGAGGAAACTATGACATGAAGAGTGGATGAAGGAATCAGAGATATTTAGCCTGGAATAGAAAGGACACTTGGGATGGGATATATGAACTATATGAAAGGCTATCACGGATAGGAGGAATTATATTTGTCTGATTCTACCCTAAACTGGCAGTTCTGATACTTTTCACAGGGACTCACTTACTGGACAATATTTACTTCCATAAGTAAAAGTGACTCCTAGCTGGGCACTGCTTAGATAAGAATGATTTTGGCTGACATGTAATCTCAGCCCTAGCTGTAACTCCATCCAATTTCCCCCTGTGATACTCCACCTCATAGAGGTAGAAAGATACCACTAGGACTGATACGGGGAACCAGATGTGGGAGGTTACATTTCTATAAAACATGAACTTTTTGTTAATGAAAGTCCTGACAATGAATTGAATTACTTTGGTAGATAATGAGCTCCTTGTCATTCGAGCTGTTCAAACAGAAGTTTGAAGGTACTATAGTATATATACTACACACACATATATATATATAGTATAAATATGCTATTCTATTCTATTCTATTCTATTCTATTCTATTAGTGGATGACCCTTACTACCCAAACTTCTGTCTCATACATAAACAGAGACACACACATACAAGTCGGGGAATAAACATCATCATTAAAGGGTAGGGACCATTTCTCATTACAAAAAGAAATATGATTCTTTGTAAATAATTTAACTTTAAAAAGATAATAGAGTTGGAAGTAACCAAATCATGACTCTGTGGTTAAATACTTTGAATTGATCTAATTATATGGAATTTAGATGAGTATGCAAAGAGTCTGGAACAAACTTACCAAAACATGATGTGAGCCAGTAAAAATGATACACTTCATTTCTAGGAAAGAAAGCAGACTGTGAAGTAGAAGACAAAAATCATATCTATCGTTCTGTAACAGTAACCAAATTAATTCCTTAAAATCTCAGAGAGTTTGTAGTGCCATGAAGAAGATAAATAAAGGCCTATTGGAACATGAAAGGCTTAGAAATATAAGAAAAATGATCAGAAGGGGAAGATCTCTACACTCCGTTCAATCTGTCCGGCTCTGGTGGCACGTGCTAAATTAGAGCTATCGTATGGGTTTTCAGGGAAAGGAGGAAACCTACAGCAAATGATAAATGTCTCCAGATATTTGAGGCTAATGAAGGGGAAGGAGGAAAAAAACAACAATTGTTGAGAGGACACATGTGCCAGGCATTGTGAGAGGTTTTTAAAATGTGATAGTCCTCAAAGCTGGCCCATGTGGAGGATCCTGCTATCTCCTCTTTCAGAGGAATAGACTGAAGTTTAGTGGTCAAAGTGAGATTAATATCAGGCCCTATTAGATTCAAAGCCTGTGCTCCTCGTACTCTTACATGCTTAAACATTTAAAGACAAGATGAAAGCCCAAAAGTAGAAACTATAATATCAATGAACAAATACGTGTATTTGTATTTTAGAAATTAAGAAGACATGAGAAAAAATAAATAAATGAAAGATCAGGTCAAGTCCCAATAAAGTCGTGACCTGCAGGCATCTCTGAGTGTGGAAGAAGACGAGAAGGCACTGGTAGAGCTGTGTAATAAAAGGGCGATTTGCAAAGATGATCCTGAAAGAATAATTGTGCTGGTGAAGGAGTCCTTTACAGGTCAGTTTGCAGAACAAGAGACATCCAGGAAAAGGAGAAGGACATGGTCAAAATTTATCAAAGGAGAAAGCAGATAATAATCCAAAAGCAGGCTTCTCAGCTTGGGAAATCAAGAACATGAACAATCCCTGGAAAAGGGAAATTTTCCTGGGCCTGAGGATCTAATTCCTTCCTGAGTTCTCAGAGAGCTTTGAGAGCTGCTAGGAACGTTGTCTTGATCTTCCCAGACCACTACCCCAGTCAGGAAGCACTCACCTATGGAAGAAATGCAGTGGATAATTCTTGATGGACTAACCGATAGTGTCAACAATGATGAGAAGGAGGATGAGTGGTAAATGATATTAACTAAAAAGTAATTGCGAAGTTTGTTTCGGGAGTCTGCTGCAAAGGACACCTTCCTGGAAACAAAGTGGCTGGAAATAGATGATCCTTTGCTAGGAAACCCCCACTTTTCCAAAGGATAGAGACACCAAACAATGAGTTTTATGTTTGATTACGTAACACTGCAAAGGAAGTCATGACTAATGCCAAGAGATAGTGGAACAGATAAACTGCTAAAAGAAGTATAGCATTTTATCCCAAGAGGACCAAAAACATTATGTTTAATGCATCGATGCAGAAGAAAATGAAAGTTCCAGGGCATTTCTGGGCAGAGGACAATGGCGTCTGTAAGAAGGATCAGACCATTTCATCCTATTACCCCAATTGCATGATTAGATCCAGACTGCAAGCATCAGCACAATGATCCAATAATCTAAGTTACAAAACCTGTAGGCTTTGCCTCCTACTATTCAGAATTCCACTTGAAGCCCCTACAGAAAGAAATAAGGGAAGGGCAAAGTTTCCTTGACTGGCAGGGTGAGCATCTCCCCACTACAACACTGTGCCAGCATGGGACCACTTTCCCTAAGATCAATTATTAAAGAACAAAAACAGAAGTGGC
>NW_012148952.1:9538720-9540042 GCF_000956105.1 Propithecus coquereli
AGGTTTACAATCTAGATTCAAAGTTTAGAAATAAGTGCCTTGTTGTTTTCAGCCACTAAGAGAACCCTTCACCCCCTGCCCCAACTTTTTGTAGAACTGTAATCTCTAGCCAACCAAACACCACATTATTTCTCAAGCAGCTACACAGGAGCTGCCATCTTTGGCAAGTGAGTTAACAAAATAAGTATAAACCCTGGGTGCTTCCTTCAAGGAGTTTATAATCTAGCTGGGAAGATGAGACAGGTTTCTGTTCACAGCAGCCACGCGAGTCAGGAGAACAGAGGGTGATAAGCAGCACATGAGTAGCTCCTGACATGTCTTATTCATTCAGGAGTTTTTAGAGCCAGACTCCGCATCTAATCGCTACCATGAAAACACCTCTTATCCTCGAGCTTTAGAAAGAGGAGCCTCTCTAAGTGGCCGTCCTGCGGAAGTGGACCTATCAATTGAGAAAGAGGGATGACAGAGTGCAGGCAGCAGGGGCATTTCGAAATGTGAATTTGTTTTCTGAAAGCCTTTCATTAACAAAATTATGTGCCATGAAAGGGCAATGATGAAATGGACCAAATTCCTCCCTTTGTGGGTCTGATAACATCTAAGAGCTTTACATTTCTAACAAACTTGAAGTCACTCAAACTGAGCAAGGGAGGCGATTAAAATCCTCTTCTGTGATGGCAGAAAGTAGTCTACCATTTAGGCCTCAGGCCCCCTGTCAGCAGAAGCGAATGTATTTTCTCCGTTTAAAAGGGTTGCCTTCTTCACCCGCCCTTCCTCAGGCATTCGGCTGTTATGAGGTTTGATTTGACTGATTAATTTTAATGCTTCTGCTTCACACAAGGTAGACAGTGATGAATTGATATAGTAAAGATGTGATTAATGGTTACTTTCTATTTGGTGTAATTATCAGGTGAGAGTTTCAATGAAAAATGCTTGAAAATGAAACTTTTCACTCCAGATAACTATCCACCCTGTCTAGAAAGAAAAATGGGTCTCTACTTTCAACATATTACTGAGAGCAAGGCCGAGAGAGAGAGAGAGAGAGAGAGAGAGAGAGAGAGAGAGAGAGAGAGCGAGCAAGCGCACACTGGCTTTGTGAGTTTTATAGAATAAGGTGGATTTGGAATAGTGCCTGTCTTTAAAGAAATTCTTAGAGAGGAAATCTCTGGATAACAAAATTTTGAATTTTATCTTAATCCTGGATTACTTTACCAGCTCCTACCTGGTCTTTCCAATCATTTCTGGTGTTTAATCCATCCTGCAGACAGTTTGGGATTAATATCCCTAAAGCACTGCGTTAATCATATCATATCTTTTTTTAGAAA
>NW_012148952.1:9540092-9540761 GCF_000956105.1 Propithecus coquereli
CCAACTCTCATTTAAATGCAAAATAGAGTCCTGGCATGGGGTTGTTCAAACACGGACTCCATCTAAACTTAGCTCACAACAGAAGGAACTTAAACTGTCTGCACAATCAACACATTGATTACAAACCAGTTCATATTCATATAGTGGTCAGTTAGAAATTGGGACAATGTCCTGGACACTTCAGATTTGGCTGGTACACCCAATGACCTCTGACTCTTTTTCTTTGGATGCTAGCACGAATTTTCATCTTTAATCATAACCTGCTCCCAGGCTGACACTTATCCTGTACCCTTCTATTTATTCATAATTTATTTATTTTGCAGAAAATAAAAATAGGGGGAAAAAACCACCCTGGTTTGAGCTTTTAACATTTAATTCAGAATTCACATATGAATGCTGCCCTTTGAGGTAGGTAAAAATGAAAATTGTATCTAGCATAGGCACACTAGCCTCCTTTTCCTCACGTTTACCTTCCCCTCTTTGGTATTCTCACATTTGGTCCCCCCAACACTAGAGACTTTAGTGATGCACGAGCTAGTTTATTGATCCAAAATTTATCGATCACCTATCATTTATCTTGGACTGAGCTAGGATCTGTAGAGAAGATGAGGCTAGTTGGTAAGGTTAGGATTTGGTGGATTTAACGTTACTGTTTTGATCAGTGACCGA
>NW_012148952.1:9550971-9554628 GCF_000956105.1 Propithecus coquereli
GCATTTTACTCTCTTGCATGTTACTTTGATTTTGCTTTAAGACAAAGGCTGAAAAAGAAGCACAGTATATGTGTATATGTGTGCATTTTTTTCTGCTTAGTGAAAATAATTCACAAATAATGGTATACCAGTTAAAACCAAGCTTAATTGTGGTGACTGCTGAGGGGCAAACTTCTTCTTTGCCTGGAGTTGACAACTTCAAGTCACCTGTTACATATTTTTTTAATTGAAGAATCATTTATGAATATTTACAATAATAGGTAACTGATGACTAAGGGGGAGACTGCATTTGAACTTGTTGTGGCCTGACAAATGAGGTCTTAGGCTTTATCCTTAAACGTGAAGAATGGTTCATTTTTATGAGTGAAAATGGGAACTCATCAGGAAAGCAGAAATAGTTGAGGCTAGAACCCTAGCACCACCATGAAGATGTGAAGGTCTGTGGGAAGGGGAAGTTTTGGATCTCAGTGTTGATCAGGTCGGGACCCAAGCTCAGCATTTGGGCTGTGGACAAAAGTTCTCAGACTTAGAGTGTGAATGAAGAGATCTTGTATTCATTTTCTATTCGCACTCAACAAGTTACCACACATTTAACTTTAAAACAATGGACGTTTATTAACTTCCAGTTCTATAGCTAAGAATTCTGGCACTGCTTAGCTGGGTTCTCCCTTCAGGGCATCACAAAGCTGGAATCAAGGTGTCAGCTGACTCACATTCTTCTCTGGAGGGTCTGGGGAAGGGTACCCTGCCAAGGTCATTCAGGCTGTTGGCAGAATTTAGTTCCCTGTGGTTGTGGGACTGAGGTTGCCAATTCGTTGCTGACTGTCAGGTGGGGGCTGCTCTCAGCTTCTCGAGGCTGCCTTCATTCTGTGCCATGTATCCGGCTCTCACATCTCCCACACATTGAATCTCTCATTCTTCTAATCTCTTTGAATCACACATCTCTTATCTCTGCTCACTAGACTCAGACTTCAAGGGCTCATGTGATTAGACCAGCTCCATCCAGACAGTCTCTCAATTTTAAAGTCAACTGACTGGTACCTTTAATAACATCTGCAGATCCTTTCCTAGAAGCACCTAGATCAGCGTTAATTGAACAACTGAGGGTAGGCATGTGTGCACCAGGGCCCAAGAATTTGGAGAGCTATTTTAGAATTCTGTCGTCTACCACTGAGCTGCAAGCTCACACTCAACTAGGTAGCAACCCTGTCAAGCTGGCAGGCACCCAGGTCACTGAAGCAGCACTGCAAAGTGTACGTCTTATAGATAGACTGAAACTTGAAACATTTCAACAGCAACACAGTCTACTGTTAGAAACAAAGGCAGTGATTACCACCAGAATTGCGTTTTCTGTCAGTCTGGCGTTCCGAACATTTTTGGAAAGAGTATAACTTCAACATTTGGGGGCAATTCCAGGTTGGTAAAGACTCCAAAAGGAATAATGGGCCGCCTGCCAAAAGAATACATAGAAATTTGAAAATGATATAACTCTATTTGTATTGCAAACACATAAAATCATAACATTTAAACATTGTTTTATTATCAATCACTTGCTGTAAGTTCTTGCTCCATATCGACTCCTGATACTTGCATATAACATATGGAGACAACCTCCTACAATGATTAAGAGCATAGCAGAGTTGAAAATCCTCACTTCCCTTCATACTCACTGCACGATTTGGGCAAATTAATCTTAAACCGAAAAACAGTAGTACCTAGCACACAAAACAGTTATGAATAGTAAATAAAAATACTAAGTCTCTAGTTGAAATTTGATCCCTAATGTTGGAGGTGTGTGGGGGCTAATGAGAAATGTTTGGGTTATGGGGAAAATTCCCCATGGATAGCTTGCTGCTGTCCCTGTCCTTGTGGTAATGAGTGAGTGAGTTCTCACTTCATTAGTTCCTGAGAGAGCTAGTTGTTAAAAGGAGCCTGGCTCCTTCCTCTCTGGCCCTGTGATCCCTGCACACACTGGCTCCTCCTCACCTTTTGTTATGAGTGGAAGCAGCCCTGAGGCCTTCACCAGAAGCAGATGGTGGTGCCATGCTTCTTTTATAGCCTACAGAACTGGAAGCCAAACCAACCTCTTTTCTTTATAAATTATGCAGCCTAAGATGTTCCTTTATAGTAGCACAAATGGACTAAGACAACCCTATAGGTCTTTGGCCATTTTTAGAGCTGATTTTCTATCACAGAGAACAGAATCTTAGTTGAGTCATTCATTTATAATCCACTTGTTAATTCAGTTATCCAACCTGTTAAAAAAAATCTTTAGATAGATTAAATTTAACAGAATTTAATCCAGCAAAGAATGATTCGAGAAGCAGGCAGCTCCCAGAACCAGAAGAGGTTCAGAGAGACTGCACTGCCGCATGGTCAGAGAGGACAGAAAAAGGCAAGTGAAGTACGGAAAACAGAGGAAGGTTCAGAAACCGCTGGGTTGGTTACAGCTGGACGTTTGTATTATTTGAACATAGTTTGAACAGTTGGTTGCCTCTGGTTGGGACTTGGTGATTGCTACAAGAGTAAGTTGCAGTTTGTGTACACGTCCAGTTAGGTTACAGTTTAGTATGTACAAAGAAGCCTTTAGGCTGAACTTAAAATCTGTAAGGAGGCAGGTTTAGGCTAAAGTTAACTTAACAAACCCATATTTATCGAACTTCAAACTAAAGAGTAGAGATGCCAATTTAAATGAGAAACAAATCTCTGGAGCTTGAGGAGCTTGCAGTCCAGAGACACTGAAGACAATCATTCACACTCTCACTCCACTTCACTCCCACTCAGATTTAAAGAAAGACTGAGAGAGAACATAATGCAATTTTAAGAAAGAGCAATAAAGCAATTTTCTCCTGTTCCCCCAAACACTGTAAGCTCTTGGAGCTCTTATTTAACAAAATTTTTGATTACACCCCAAATTATCATGGTGGAAAACACATACTTAGTGCATTGATTTAAACTAAAAATACTAGAAGCAGGTATTGTCTTAAGGGAAATAAGTGACAGTATTTGCCACTATCCGTGTCTAATAATTAGGTATCATATTAAACAAGAAACATGTTGATTTATTACGTCAAGATTACAGACCTAACACACAAGTCAGAATGCGGTAACAGTTACTGAAATCTATGCTTTTATATAATGCCTCTTAACAAGGTCCCAGGTGTTTCAGATGCTGTGCTATTTTAGCAGAAAATAATATACTGCTGACTTTTCCTCATTGCTTCTAAAACAATGTGGATCGACTTTTGTTTCATTTATAGAACAAATAAAAAAAGCCCTAGATTCAGTAAGCTAGTAAATACCCATTTTTAAGAGAAAGCTGAGAATCTATTCTAACAAAATAATTGGAGAGGATGGCAGGGATTTATATACAGAAGTGTCCCTCACAATGTCCTTAGCGTATGTGGAAAAGTATATCTTACCTCTATCATCAGCTAAAAAGAAGTGGTTAAGTAAATTATAGAGCAGTCATAAAATGGCATATTAGGCAGCATTTACAAATGTTCATGAAGAGTTTTTATTGGCATAGGGAGAGATTTATGATATAATATTAAATGAAAATAAAAGCAGAGCTCAGTTCTCTAGCACTGTAGGATGACTATAGTTAACAATAGTATATTGCATAGTTTCAAATAGCTAGAAGGAGGATATTGAGTG
>NW_012148952.1:9554678-9557272 GCF_000956105.1 Propithecus coquereli
ATAAATCCATGATTTACCTTTTTTGAAAATTATTGCTTAATATCATCTCCCCAATTTTTAAAAATAGATTTTATTTTTTAAAGCAGTGTTAGATTCACAGAAAAATTGAGTGGGAAGTACAAAGAGTTCCCATATATCTGCCACCTCCCTCCCTCCCAGCTTCCCCCATTATCAACATAGCACACCACACCAGAGTTGGTACACTTGTTACAGTTGATGAATCCATACTGACACATCATTATCGCATGAACCTATTCTGACACATCATTAGGTTTTACTCTTGGTGTACATTCTATAGATTTGGACAAATGTATAATGACATGAATCCACCATTACAGTATCATACAGAAGAGTTTACTACACTAAAAGTCCTCTATACTCTGCCTGTTCATCTCTCTTTCCCTCCCCTAACGCGTGACAACAATTGATCTTTTTACTGTTTCCATAGTTTTGCCTTTTCCAGAATGTCACATATTTGAAATCATGCACATACAGTATATAGCCTTTTCATATTGGTTTCTTTCACTTAGTAATATACATTTAAGTTTTCCTCATGTCTTTTCATGGCTTGATAGCTCATTTCTTCATAGTACTGAATAATATTCCATTGTCTGGATGTGCCACAGTTTATTCATTCACCTACAGAAGGACATCTGGTTGCTTCAAAGTTTTGGCAATTGTGAGTAAAGCTGCTATAAACATCTGTGTGCTGGTTTTTGTGTGATGTAAGTTTTTAACTTATTTGGTGAATACGAAGGAGCAGGGTGGCTGGATCATATGGTAAGAGTATGTTTAGTTTTGTAAAAGCTATCAAACTGTCTTCCAAAATGACTGTACCATTTTGTATTCCCATCACCGATGAATAAGAGTTGCTGTTGCTCCACATCCTTGCCAGCATTTTGTGTTGCCAGTGATCTGGATTTTGGCCATTCTAACTGGTATGTAGTGGTATCTCATTGTTGCTTTAATTTGCATTTCCCTGATAACATAGGATGTGGAGCATCTTTTCATATGCTTATTTGCCATCTAGATATCTTCTTTGGCAAGTTGCCTGTTTAGATCTCGTGCCCATTTTTGAATAGGGTTGCTCATTTTCTTATTGTCGACTTTTAATATTATTCAATTTTTAATTTTTAACTCAATGTTTTTTCATCTGGCCTATATGTTAGAATCACCTTCAGAACTTTCAAACACTACAGGTCTGGCTTACCTACCTCCTTACTATACTAGTGAGTCTATAGTCTCTGGAGGGCTCATATGGCCCAGGCTGCTGGGTGGATCCCATTCCCAGAACTTCTGATCCAGCTAATTGGGCTGGGGCCTGAAAATCTTCATTTCTAATCAGTTCCCAGGTGCTAGGAAAACACTTCGAGAACAATTGCTCTAAATCGAGTAAATCACTTTCACTCTGAGGGTTTTGGCTGAGTATAGGCATTTTTGAAACTCTCTGAAGGTAGTTCTACTGTGTAGACAGTGTTGCAAACCATTGGAAGGCCAACCTCATAGTGTCTTCTCTGTTTAGTATACCTTAGTACTAAATTTCTTCAGCCTCTCTTCTTTCTCTATATTAGCCTGTTTCATCATCTAATATTATGCCTTATATATTATTTACAACTACCTGTTTAAGTGCACGTGTTTGTAATCATAACTTGGATTTGTGTTTTTTAGGTTAGTTTTCAAAAAGATGCGTATTTCCTGCAAAATTCCCTGCTTTGTATTTTTGTTAGTAGACAATGACCAGATAGACAGTGGCCCCTGGGCTATAGCCTTGTGATCTTTAGAACTATTCTTCCAAAAGCTTCTTAACTAAGAAGGTAAAAATCAACCATTTCTCCTCAATTTAGCTATTATCCTTTTAAGTGGAACTTTTTGTAAAAACATTCCAATATAAGCAATAAGATTAAACAAAAGATCATAGATCTATCCACAGGGTTATAGTCTATTTATTAAGCAAAAAGTCAAATGTATTTATAATCGAATTTTAAAATGAGTTCGGATCTCCCTAACTTAAGATGTAGATGAGTCTGCCACTTTCTAAAATTTAAAAACATAACTTCTTGTAGAGAAATCTGGGGATGTTTAAATGAACTTTTGACTTCTTAAATTAGAATTCTCTGAGGTTGCAGTTGACAATATTTAAGATGGATTTATTATGCCGTGACTATGAATCCTTTCACTAAAAGAGAGAATTACCTGCTATTTTAAATAAATCCAAAGCAACATATCTGCAAAGCTGAATAAAGTCTATTTTCTTTTGTATAAGATAACATTTCAAAAGATGATGAGATATGGAATAACCTCTAGATAGCATTTGGTTCCCTTCTCATTGATGTTCAACTGTTATGAATCATTGTTTAATATAATTCTCAATCTCCTTCTAGGCTTCTCTTTTATCTCACTATAAAATATTTTCAAAGGAAAAAGTCATTCTGGAGTGCACACGCACACACACACACACACATATGCAATCATATATACCCTGAAATGTTAAGACTTTAAGATATTTGGTAGAGAGAATGAAAAAAGAACAAAAAGAAAGTGGAGAATCATGAAGGATTCAAATGAGTATTTCTTATTTATTTATTTTATAGGTT
>NW_012148952.1:9557322-9558280 GCF_000956105.1 Propithecus coquereli
TTCAATGGAGAAATTATGTATTGTTTGGAACACATCCTCTGGATTATCTAATTGTCTAGGCTTGTGTATTTCATTATTTTGGAGCTATTATATAACTTGGTGGAAAACAAGCATCAACTGAAGAATGATGAGGTTCATAAATTTGGAAAGGAGAGTTTTATTTCTCATAAAGAGTTGCATCCTGCAGGGTGGCCATTCTGACAGTCTGGGGAGCATGGCCTCGGGCAGAAGCCAGAGCCTGTACTTCCAAGAAAAGGCAGGGGGAACAGGAATTTACACTGAATGGGGTGGCCACATATACATACGTAACAAGTGATAAGTCATGAATATTTATGAAAGGAGAAACGTGCATGTGCAGGTGAGCTTCATGTCCCTTCATCGGTCACATGTACAGAAAATGGTGGTGTTAGCACAGTCTGAGGGTGGAGTGTTCAGCCCTCTGATGTCAAAAGGTGAAACAAAGGACGTGAACACCCTTTGTGCACGTCCTTTGTGGAGTGCCCAGAACCACTCTATCCATGGTCAGCCGCCCCTTATCAGGAAGGCATGCTGGTCAGTTTTCATGCTGAAACAGCAAAGAGGGAGGAAGAGCATTAGGCATTTAATTGAAATTGGCAGTGGAGCAAATCTTCTGTTTAACCCTTAGGGAAAACCCCCTAATGTCAGCCAATGAGGGAGGGGCTATAATGAGGTGTGTCTGACCTCCATCCTGTTATGGCTGGAAACTCAGTATTAAGGTTTCTCTGGGGTCCCGTTGGCCAAGAGGGTATCCATTCAGTCAGTTGGGGGGCTTAGGGTTTTATTTTTTTATTTCTCAGAAGTTAACTTGCAGAAAATTCATAGTAATAGAAATAAGTATTTTTTATATTTATGCAGATAATTCTGTCCAGTGGAGATTCACTGAATTTTCCTAGTCCAATGTGAAAGAAACCAGTTTTGCCTCTATTAAGCAAATTCA
>NW_012148952.1:9562185-9581538 GCF_000956105.1 Propithecus coquereli
TTATTTTAATTGATACATAATAATTAAACATATTTATGGGGTACAATGTGATGTTTCCATGCAGGTGGTGTTCACCCCCATTGTCTTTTGCTGTATTCTAGGAAACAAAGGAATCTAGGTTTCCATTCCAGCACTGGAGATGGGAGGAAGGCTTGCATCCTCTGTGTGTGGGGGGGGAGGGGAGGGAGCAGCGATGGGGAGGGTGAGGGGTAGAGGAAACAATGGGATACATCTTGTCTCCTCTCTCAGCTCTCTCCCCTTCTTAGCTTGTTGCATGCCCACTTGCAACACAATTCAGCCTGGGACATCCAAAACGCCTCTGCCTCTCCTCTTTTTGGTGTGGTTGTCATCTTTCTCACTGCAGTTGTGAACAAAGCAGAAAGTGAGTCCTGAATGTACCGGGACCAGCTGAGCTACCCAAAGGCTCCCGGTAACACAGACACTTGGTTGACGGAAGTAGGGATACAAAGCTGCCCTCAAAGGGACTGAGGCACAATCTTTATTGAAAGTCTTGGAAGGATACAGAGAGGTAAATTATATTGCTTGTCTCTCAGCTGAATTCCCTACATTTCGTTGTAGCTGTTTCCCCTTTTCCAGACTATCTGCTGTTGTAACCTGGGGATCTCTCTCTGGCCCTTCGGGTTGTTCTCTATCTGTCCTCCCTGTCTCAGCTTTAGTCTTCCTGACCCTGGGGTACTTCTTGGTCTCGCTCCCATTTTCTCTCCGTAGTCTGTGTGTCTGTCTGTCTTTCCCCCACACCTCACTTGATCTTCTTCCTGCATCCTATCTGCTTCCAGATAGTGCCCTCTTTATGTTTGCCCCATGCTTTCTTATGAAAAATTGGGCCTCTCCGGGATTGTGTGATTAATACATCTGCTCAGGGAAGAAACAAATGATTCTAAATGTTGCTTTTGTTTTCCTGTCACACATCAAATTTCTGTTTTCACTCTATCCAAAGTCAAATCTCCAGTTGAATTCACATTCCCTCTACCCTTGCTGGTGGTTGCATAAATAACAGACAGCATATGTGCAGACCAAGTTTTAAGGAAGAAAAGGAAGCTATTGGAATTAAAACAGAAATTAAAACAAACAAAAAGGACTTATAAAAAGAGTCCTATGGAATACACCTCCTACCCACCACCTCCACTCCAGTTGGAAATCAGCAGTGTTTCCAGTTAGCAGAGAACTGACCAAAGACACATCATCAATTGTACTTTGGGAAGACAGATGTGTCTGGAATATGCAGAATGGCCCAGAAATTGTAGAAAAGAAGGGCTGTGCCTGTGACAAGGCCACTGAGACATTTTTGTGCTGCAAGAAATGTGGTCTTGCTGTAACAGTATTCTGTTCTGATCAATCTTCCTTATTTTAATGACATATGGTTTTGATTTTTGTAATATTTTTGTCTTCATAAAATGTAAAAAGCCAACCCATTAGGTCTGAGGTGGAGGATGGGAAAGAGTAAGCCATTCGTACAGTGACCTTTCAAATAGTCACAGATGGCACGGATCCTAGACAGTGGAGCATGCATCCCAAATGAATCTCAGTGAAAGCAATTCTGTGTAGAGCAAACACCATTGTGGCCAAAATAAATAGCTTTTCAATGACCCAGGAAGAGCCAAGTATACTACCTCAAACACCTAGAGAAATGGATGACCTGAATGTCCTCAACACAATCCTGGATCATTATCTTTACTTTCAAGTAGATTTTGATAAGAGGAGGAGATTTAGTCAGTGATTTGTAGGCCTAGAGCAGTTTGCCAAGGGTTGCTATTAGTAGGAAATCAATTCGGAAATGCCATTTGAGGATAAAGCTCCTTGGTAGTCTGATGCCTATTCACAAGGATGAGAGATGCTCCACTACCAGTCCTTCAGAGATAGTTCCTGAGTTGCTTAATTTTACCTGAATTTTTGGAGCACACATACAAAAATTACTTGTGAATTAAATTCAATTTGAAAATATGCAACATTTTTTTTTTTTTAGTGCTTGCTTTCTCCCTGAAATATTTCTTGAAAATTGTGGGGGAATTGCTGCCATTTATTGGGTCCATTTACATGAATTACATATTTTTTATATGTTCTTCATATTTGTCTATCCTCCCTCCAAGCTGTTCTATAGCCAGACCTCTCATCTCTGTATCTATTCATGATGATATTACAGCAGTCTTCACTCTTGTCTAAAGGAAATGGAAATTTCCAGGGTCTTTGAAAAGTAAAAATATAGATCTCCTTTAGTCTAGATTTCTAGAGGATTGAATAGTCACTAAATCTGTAACAACCAGAAGTAAACATAAATGCATTGAAAGTTCAGTGATAATAAAAACACATGGATTTCTTTGCCTGTGGGTGTATCATACATCCTTTTCATATTTCTTTTCTATTTTCATGTGTTCATTTTGTAGTAACACAAATAATAACAGCCATAGCTCACTGAATGCTCAGTGTAAGACAGAAACTGTGCCATGCATTTACCTAAATCATCTTATTTCTTTATAATTATTCTACATAGTATTATTATCTCCGTTTATTTTTTTCCTGATGATAAAACTGAGGCTGAGAGAAGTTAAGTAAATTTCCCAGAGTTACAAAGTCAGTAAGTCATGATTTAATACAAATACACCAAACTACCAATTTGGGCCTTTTAACCACTTTGCTCTACTATTGTCACACTCTCTGTCTCTGGGACCTGTGGATTATATTATTTCAATACAATTCTAAAAATATTTACTGAGCACTTGTTATAGGTAGCCATTGTCCTTGTCACTAAGGTCACAGGATGAAAAAGTGGACCCTAAGTACAAGGATCCTATATTCTAGTAGACAAATCAGGAAGTGAACAGAGGAATATAATACAGGGAAATACTGTAATAAGTGCCTACCAGTCAACTAAGGTGGCTCAGATTGCAGAAAGATTAACTTCATTATGGTGTCCCAGGATGTTTATTGTGGGCCAGAAAAGAGTGAGGACAATGACCTTCCAGAAAAGGGGAGAGGCATGTGCAGTGACATCTAGTGGTAGAATAGTGTAGAACCAAAACCTGGAAGAGTAATTTGGTGCTGTTGGACCATACAGGATATGTAGGGAAGGGCAGGAATAAGGTTAGAAGGTGATTGGGGAGCAGACAATAAACTAAGTCACAAAGACCCATTCAAGGAATTTTAAGCAGAAGGAATGATCAGAACAAGTCACGTCCAGAGTAATTATAGAGCAGCAAATTGTTTATGAAGAAAAGATTTTAGTGGTTTTTGCTTCACTTTGTGTTTTACTGGCAAGAACATATTCAACAGAGCTCTCTTTTTGGTTGATATCTCATCAAGCAGACATTAGGAGTGAAAAGTTATGGCTATATTTAAAAATGGTGAAGATCTTCTATCTTTCTAGATAAACTTTTATTCAATATTTCAATTACTTAAGTGATTTGGCTTTCCCCCCAAAATACCGCTTTTGTTGAGGCCCTCATGACTACAGTTTCAATTCTTTTGACATACTAATCTTTTCAAGCTAGAGAAAAGTATTATATTCTCAAAAAAACCATATATCTTCCTCCTTTTGAAGTTGATGGCACTCAAATTAATCCACTTGTCCCCTCGATGTCTTTGTCATCTATCTATATTCTAGTTGCTACCAATAGTCACAGAAGACTTTGGAACTTGAGTTTTGACCCTCCTTTCCACTTCGACTCTAACCATGGTATTTGGTCACGTCAGTATCTTTGTATGCATTGCAATAATCTGAGAGTTTGTAAAAGGAAAAGGATACCACTGACTTTGGAAATTAGGGAAAGTTTCAAGGAAGTCATGTCATGTCACTCTGCTCTGCCAAAGGTAAGTAAAACTGGAATTGCCAAAAATTGGGAAGAGGAGCAAGATTTCCTTGTTAGAAGAAATAGCACAAGCAATGACATAATGTATAAAGGGTGGCAGAAGGGGACGGCCCCCGTGTTCTGTGAGACAGGACATATATGATAGAAAAAGGGGCAGTGTGATATAGGGCTAAGGTAGTTCCATTGTTCTGGAGGACTTTGTTTTGGTATAAGAGGAGGAGTCTGAGTTTCATTTGGCTGGAAGTCCGGGGATGGGGTGGAGATTTTTGAGAAGAGAAGTATAATGATCAAACTATGCTTTAAGAAGGTGAATAAATCATCTTTCTTTAGGACAGGAAAGAGGATGGAGAGAGGGAGAAGATAGATGCAAACTGCTGCTAATCCTATTGTTTCTAGAGCAAAGTATGAATAAGATCATCTGCGGAGAGAGGGGGAAGTCGAAAGAAGACAGCATCTGTAACAGCATTTCGAGGAATGCTAGCACTTAATGACTGAACAGGCTTGGATGAGTATTCAAGTGAACTTGAGGAGGAGTGGCTGGACAGGAAGGAAAGAAGGCAGGAGGATACGTTGCAATGGAAACAAAGAGAGTATGCTTTAGGTCAAAAGATGTCACTAGTGCTAAATGCAAACAAGAGTTCAAAGAAGATGTGGGTTGAACATAACCATTAGCTATAGTAACATGGAGATCATTGATGGTCTTAGCTGGTTATTTGTTTATTTGTTTGTTAGCTTGATTGGAGGCAGAATCCAGTAGAATTTGATTAAGAGTAGCACTGCAAAGTGGGAGAGACATGAGGGAGATTTTGTAATAATTACTATTGGCAATAATTAGGAGGCAGACATAAATTCAAATCCTGGTTCCAAATTGACATTATGTGTGACTTGACTTCTCTTAGTTTTTTCACAATGGATAAGAGAATAGAAATCAATGGGTCATTGTGTAGAATAAATTAGATCATAAGTGAATTAATGGATGAAAAGAGCTTTGCCTGTGCTTGAATTAAGTACTCAATAATGGTGGCAATTACAATATTATTTGAATCTACAAAATGGACACATATTGGAGGAAGGGGTAACAGGCATGAAAAATAACTTTATAGTTTTGTTTTGACTGAGAAGAAAACTATTATCAAGAGAAATGAGGAAGTCAAGAAGATAATCTGGCTTGAAGAAAAGGATGAGTTAGAGGTGTAATTTTTTCTGTTTTTAAAAATTAAGATAAAATACACAAACAATGAGATACACAGATATTCTACAGTTCTATGAGTTTTGACAAATGCTTACACCCATGTAATTCAAAACCCTTTAAGGATATAGGCCACTTCTACTACTTTAGAAAGTTCCCTCATTTTCCTTTGCAGTCAGTCATCCTACCACCACCTCTAGAAGTACCTACTGTTTATTTCTATGATCATAGATTAGTTTTTCCTATTCTAGAATTTCTGGAGTCATACAGTAGAGACTTGTTCATCTCTGGATTCTTTCAGCATAATGTTGAGATTCATCCATGTGGTTTTGTGCACTAGTAGTCTGTCCTTTTTAATTGCTGGGTTTAAATATATTGACTATACCACAGATTTTTTGTTTGTTTGTTTTTGAGTCTTTTCTGCCTATTTATGGACATTTTTGTTGTTTCTAGTTTTAAGCTATTAATATTATGAATAAAGTTTCTATGAACATTCTTGTATACATTTTACTATATAAGAAATCATTATACACTCAAGTAATAAAGGTAGTTCCTCATGTCTTGTTTTGGTTTTCCTAGTTTTATGTTTAGTTTTGTTATTCATAGAGATTTAATTATTATGTATAGTTAGGTATAAATATTCATTTTTTACTATATTGATATCACATTTTTAAGTGCAATATTTGAAATACCATTTTATTCTTCACTGAATTACTTTAAAGATTTTTAAATTTATCTTGGTTTTCAGGAATATTACTATAATACTTAGTTTCTTTAAAATGTGTATTCTGACTGGGGTTCATTGAGCATCCTCTAGGGGTTAATTTTTTTTGAGATAAAATTTGGAAAATTTTAAGTCATTATGTCTTCAAAAATTTGTTTCTCTGCCAATCTCTTCCTCTTCCTTCTGAGACTCTAATTACACATATCCTAGACTATGCAATGACCCATAGGTCACTTAGGTTCTGTTAACTTTTTTAACCTTTTCTTCCTTCCTTGTATAACAATTTTAAAATTTTACTTCCAGATCTTTAAGATTACTGATTATTTCTTCTATAGTATCCAATCTTCTGTTAAGCCCATAAGATAATTTTGCATTTCGGATATTATAGTTTTCAATTCTAGAATATCCATTTGGTTCATTTTTATGGATTCCATTCATTTGATGAGACTTCCTATTTGTTCACTTCATATACTATCTTTTTAAAGTCATTGAACAGCTACTATAAAGTCCTTCCCTATTAATTCACATATATATGATTTCTCTGGGCTTGTTTCCACTGGCTATTTTTTCTCTTGGTTATGAAAGAAACCAAGGGATTTTATTGTCATGGGAATCATGACATAAATATCGCCTTGATTTGACTCGACACAGCTACAAGCAATTTTGATCTGCCTTGGCATCATTAATTTATTCCAATTTAGTGTTTAATGTCCCAGTAATAATCTTTCTAACCTAAATTGGTGTAGGATAGAAACTTCAGCTACTACGGAGGGGAATAGAAAAATATGATTGAACATGGTCATGAAAAGCAATGATGCCTGAATATTTGGATTAGGATTCTGTTTTATCTTATTAAACTAAGAGTCCTGAGATTAAAAGAATAGTACTACATTGAATAAACGATACTTTGAAAGAATTTGTTGAACCTGTAAGTTTAGAAGTAAAAGAAGAGAGGAAGAAGCAGAAACACTTTAAAAGAGTTGATGCCAGAGATAGACACCTAGACCAGGAAAATGAGATGCTCTTTCCATTTCTACTCATCTTTGAACTTACCTTTCTAGATTAGAATACTGTGCTGTAGCAAAGAACTCACATTTCCTTTATAAAGCCTGTTAGAAACTTTTTCAGAGAAATTAGTCACCATGGAGGGAGCCAGTTGTTTTACTATAACATCTCTTTCTTAATGTGTTCCATATTGGCTAGATACCTGATAGGTACTTGGCACTCTAATAGACATTGTGATAAGTGGACATAGACATGGTTCCTACCTTCATAGAGTTTAGAGACTGGTTAGTACATTCTTTCATGCCGCTAATTTGACAATTGTGTAGGTTCTGCATCTACATGTCCTCTAATGAAACACTTTTGCTCTCTGATTCCTAGACCAAAGATCCTGGCAGATACACCTATTTCTTACCCTTGTTATTCCATAATCTCTTAAACTCCAGTTTCTTCTGTAAGGAATGAAGATGGGGATAGGATTATGCAGATATCATAATATTTTAGATGTAACTTTACAGTTGTTTTTATACTTCTGTTTTAAAGGGATTGGAGAGGAGGCTGGGTTTTATAAGTATATGGTATTTCACACATATAACACACTGGGATTCCATTTCAAGTTTTAATGATAATATAAGCAGTGCATTGAAAGACAGCCAATAACATCCATCTCTTTAAATAAGTATGCTGCAGGGCTGAAATAACTTTGGCTTTATTGCTTTTAAACTTCATGAAGCTTGGGTTAAGCTCTTGGCTATGTTACATCTGAGAAATACAGACCTCATTTCACCTGTTCCACACTACAGCTGCAGTTTTATTTGGAAAATTGATGAGAGCATTAAGTTCTGAACTTGTGTTGATTCTAATGTAAATAAATGGTGTCATTACTTCATAGTTGGGAGTGCCGCTAATCCGGGCCTTAAAATTAAGGGTTATCTTGTTGATTGGGGGAAAATTAAAGCAATCAACTTTCGAGGCTTTAATAAATGAGGTTGAGCACTTAAAAATCATTTCCAAACTGGCTTTAAAAGTAGATGACTAGAAAATCAATAGCAATAATACATACTGCTGGAAACAGAATGGGCTATATTTATTTTCAAGGATATTTTCTTTTGTTGTTTGAGTTAAATGTATTAATAAGGGGCTTAAAAGTAATAATAAAAATATTGAGCATATTTTAACAGGGGAATATGCATGTTATATTTTGGTGACAGTTAATATAAGTAGAGCCATGAAAAGCTGTTTTCTAAAAACAATGTTGTGATACAGATTTAGTACACTTAATGTAAATTCATGAAATCAAAGGATATGAAGATATTTCTGGGAAGTTAGAGGTACTGAGCTCTCAATCCTATTCCTTTATGTAACACTTATGTGTATGTTTGTGTGTGTGTATGTATATCTGTGTGTAAGGTTTGTTAAATTACAAATTATAATAGATTGACCTTAGAAACTACCTGAGCTCTATACAATGTTGGAATACAAATTACTTCATCTGTGAACACCACCACCACCACCATCATCACCACCAGCATCATCCCAGTTCACATTTACTGAGACTAAGTATGTGCCAGAGAGATTCTGTGCTAAGTCCTGTTTGATGTGACGTGGGCTTTCACTGTATGTCTGTGAGCTAAACTTTGTATTATTTCACAATGTCCAGTGGGCTGATCTGAACAAAATCAGTATTTGGATATGCTTTGAACTATTAATACCAGAGGGAAATGGAACTTTTACTTTCATACACATAAGAAGAGGTTTATTGTTCCATTTCATGAACAGAGCGGTGTAGAAGAAAATAATTCATAAAATTATGTCATCAGCTAATACGTGCCCGAGGAACACAAATCTGACCACTCCAAGACAACACTTGTGGTTTTTATTGTTGTTCTTTGTTTTTATGTCTGAAGCAGATTTGTGTGGCTTCAGAAACAATATGAGAGATGGAGTGGTGCATAAATTTGAGTTTGGAGTTGATTCAAATAAAACTTTCAACACTAATCTGATGCATATTTAGTGGGATACATAATTATTAGTGCCTTGTATCGTAAACATGAAAAAAAGTGTCAGAATAGTAGCCCCAGATAGTCCTCGTTGTAAGTCTTGCCATCGCTTATTCCTGGGCCCCTGGAAAGGAAGCCTGGGCCAGACAAATCCCTGTGCTAAGTCTTAGCAGAGCCACTGAAATAATAAAGGTTCTTTTCGTTTATTTCAGGTTTACCACATCCCAGCCTCTATGTTACATACTTAACATGCATATCTCATTTTATTTTATTTTTATGTTTTTAAATTTCAGAATATTACGGGAGTATAAATGTTTTGGTTACACATATTGCCTTTGCACTGCCTGAGTCAGAACTACAAGCGTGCCCATGCCCCAGACAGTGCGCACCGCACCCATTAGGTGTGAATATACCCATCCCCTCCTCCCCTCTCCCCCTGCCCATCTGTAATTTTCAGGTGAAAAAAATTGAGATTGAAGACTTGGAAATGAAGTTGACATGATATAAAAGAAAAAGACAAGATTTGGAATCAGATAGACTCCGTTTCAACTCAAGATTTACCACTTACTGTGTGATCTTGGGAAAGTTACTTAAACTCTCTGTGTCCCAGGTTCTCAAACCATAACATAGGATTGTTATTTCTCCCAGTTAAGAGGATGCATTCTAAAACCCCAGACATAGTACCCAGACACAGGAGGGCAATTGCAAATGTTGGTCCTCTCCTATCTCCATTCCTGGGATCTACCTTCAAAACTGCAGAGTAATATGGACCCAGGAAGTGTTCACTCTGGCTCCAGCGAGGGAAAGGGGAAAGTGACTAAAGATTCTCTATATCAGGTAAAGAATGTGGGTGGGGCAGTAAGCTCATGCATTTTTCTGCACCCTCTTCTCCTCCTAGCAGAGCCCTAGTAAGTCCTTATGAAGGCTTTGTGTGAAAAGCAGCATCTCCAGGCAGACATGGCCCCATGGAAGACAGGTTGGTGGGAAAACACTTTCTTAGTGTGAAACAAAAAGTGTGTTAGGAGTCCCCAAGACCTCCCGCCAGGTTTGATAATTTCTTAGAAAGATTCACATGATCCAGCATGTAGTCAAATTTATGGCTGTAATTTATTACAACAAAACGATATAAGGCAGAATTAACAAAGGGAAAAGAGCGTGGGGCAATGTCTAGAGGAAACTGGGCACAAGCTTCCTGGAGGCATCCCCCAGTGGAGTCACTCCAGGTGTGCTTAATTCTCTCAGCAAGGAGTTGTGACACCATGTGAGAAATGTCTCAGTACCTGGACTTTTTATCAGGTGCCGGTCACTTAGGCACCCCTGCTTACCATGCACCAAACTTCAAGACATCCCAAAGGAAAACGGGTGTTCAGCATATGCCATGTTGCTTGCACAAACAGGCTAGGCACAATGAGCCATTCTTATCAGGGAATGGTGAGAATTTTCCTCAAATTCTACTTTCTAGACCCTAGTCATGGGCCAACATTGCAAGCAGGCCTTTATGTGGATAGCAGTCTCAGACCTGCTCAGTTTACATTAACTCATGTTGGCACAGTCTCAGGGTACGTTACCTCTCATCTGCGTAGAAAGGCACAGTCGTGTGCCAGGACACAGGAATTCCAGAGCAGGATACAGATGGATTTTTGCTCCTATCTGTCTCCTTGGCCTGATACCTGTAGGCAATGAACAGCCTGCCCAGACTTGCATGGCTTCCCTGCCTTCTAGAAACCCCTCACATGGAAGAGCACAATGCCTGACCTCCTTCTGCCTTTACTCTCAGGTCTTTTAAATGTTGACTGATCAGCCTTTTCTCACTGACCCAAATTGCCTTCTCTGGAGTAGCTTTTTGCAAACACAGCACATTTAACAAATGTTTTACAAGAAGTTTGGATGACTTCCGCACCGGTTTCTGCCTATTTGATGCTGATTAGAAAACTTAAGATGCCGGATTTATCTTATACTTGGAAATCCATAAGCACCATTATTTATGTCTCTGTGTCTTCTTTTTTTTTAATCTTTGTTTTGTTTTTATTCAATAAGTAACTCTGTGGAGTAGTTAGGACTATAATTGGGCAGTTGAGGATTAGTGTGGTTAAGTAATCGTATCAGGAGAATTTGTTGGGAAGACTTGGACCAGAATAGAGATCTGCTGTTAACGAGTATCTTTCCTGTTGAATCACATCAATGCTATGAAAATAATTTCATGGAAAGAACTACCATGGGTAGGCAATCTCAGTCCAAATACAGGCAGGCCTTGCTTTTCTGACTTCCCATAGCAGTAGCAAACCCAGTGGAGTTCTGATCAAGGGGTCATTGCCATGGAGTGATTTCACAGCCCAGAGCCAGATAGACTGGTCAATTATTCTAAAGTGACTGGAAACTAACAATATATAAGAATAAGGGCACGCTGGTACACATACAGTTGACCTTTGAAAAACACAAGTTTGAGCTGCATAGGTCCACTTATATATGGAATTTCTTCTGCCTCTGCCAGCCCTGAAACAGCAAGACCAACCCCTGCCCCCTTTTCTCCTCCTCCTTAGCCTACTCAACGCAAAGAGGGAGAGGATGAAGACTTTTATGATGATCCAATTCCACTTAATGAATAGTGAATATGTTTTTTCTTCCTTATCATTTTCTAACAACATCTTCTTTTCTCTAGCTTACTTTATCATAAGAATATAATATATGATACCTATAACATACAAAATATGTGTTAATCAACTGCTTATATTATCAGTAAGGCTTCTGGTCAACAGTAAGCTATTAGTAATTAAGTTCTGGGGGGAGTTAAAAGTTACACGTGGATTTTGACTGCATGGGGATCAGCACTCCAAACCCCTATGTTGTTCAAGGGTCACCTGTAATCAAGACGTGAGAAGCCCTATCTAGTCATCAAATAAAAAGGTCACAAGTGAGGAGAGATGTAAGAGAAGAACTCACAGTATGATGGGATGGATATATCCAGTAATGAGGGGCAAGTGAGGGGTAGAGTTCAGGACAAGGAGAGAGATCCAATTATTTTGCCAGGAAGTGGGCTTGGATACTCACTTTTTATCTCCAAGTCTACCCCATTACAGCCCATATTTTCTCCTCCTTGTTTGGATATAAGTTGTCTAGCGAGTGGGTAGCTCGTCTGTTTGAAAACCACTATTTGTCATGATCAAGGCTTAACTTATTCAGGTTTTATTCACTATTTCACAAATGTTGAAATAACCATTTGGGCAGGAGAGTTAGTTTTATAGTGACATCCCACCATAAAAGATATTTAGTATTCAATAAAGCTTGCAGTCTTTTACCTTAATGTTATGTCTTAATATATTGACTCAGGTCTCATTGGAAATCTGAAACACAGGTACCATGATCTATACACTTAATAAACCTTTAAATAACAAAGCAGGATATACTTGAAGGGCCAATTGTCTTTGTTTCTATTTTATGCCTGCACTTTTATGGGCCTGATGATTAGGACTCAAAATGGCCCTTGGAAACATTGCTGAGTTAGCAAAGTTCTTTTCAGCCCTTTCTTGACTTCTCCTTGCTGCATGGAAATTCTTTCTTAAGGTGCCTGATGCTCTCATGCTGCTCATATTTTAGTGTCTGCCTCATTCCTAAAGGCTTTTTTTGCACCAGAGTTATCCTATATACCAGCCCAGAGTTCTTCAGTATTTTGGGAGTACTTTGTTAAGTTTTTAATTTTTCGTTTGTTATTTGTTTGACCCATATTAGGGGCCTTGTGTTTTGGAGAAAGACAATGTTTGTAAGAATTAACCTTCTGAAAAGAAGGCATAAAATTAAAAGTATCTCATGATGGGAGAAGGATCCCATCCATAATCTCATGAATTTTGAACCAATCTAGGGTAGAATGACTGGGAGTAGTAGTCTGGAAGGGAAGAAGACAAGCACAGTACCAGTTGGTGCCCAGAACAACTTCTGTACACACAATCAGACCCCAAAGCCTTCTAGTATCAGCACAGTGGGAACCCTGACATTTCACCTTCACATAATTTTGGGGAGGAATATTGTACCTTATAAATTCCGTAGAATTTCAGGAGAAATTCTTGATGTTTATATAAACCTGGACTCTCTTATCTATGTGCCGTGGCTGGGAAGGACACAAGGTGTTATTTGGTGTTGAGACTTAGTCTGGTTAGGCGTATTATTGGAAAGATGAGAACCATGGTCTATAAATCCTGAGAATGGCCATGATTTCTGTATTTCCCAGCCTGGGACATCCAAGGAAGTGGTTAAAATTCAAGGCACCATAAAAGCTCTGGAGCAGCACTGACGGAATGTTGGAGATTTCCCACTGGTAAAGGTTGTCCTGGGTGGCATTCTTGGTCATGAGATACTTTTAATTTTATGCCTTCTTTTCAGAAGGTTAATTCTTACAAACATTGTCTTTCTCCAAAACACAAGGCCCCTAATATGAGTCAAACAAATAACAAAGTTCTCCTTGGCTCTTATGGAAGAGATAAAATATCCCTTGAAATAAGTCCAGGGGAAACACAGTTATCTGTGTCGAAAGCATAAGATAGCAAGAGAGAAAGACAAAGTGTGGTCTAAAGAAAGGCTCGCTGCTCCTGTTCTTGTGGGTGGATATATTTAAGAGAAACAATTTGTAACTGGAAGGAGAAGGCAGATTTATGTGTGTGTGTGTGCCTGTGTGACAAGAGAGACCTTGGGTTGTAATGGGCTAGACTTAGGTGTGAAGTGTGACTGCCTCCATGAAACTGTTCATTCATGAGACTTAAATCTTGCACATAATGAGGACAACAAACTCTAACATATTCATGGAAATGTCCCTTGTGTGCATTTCTTAATGTTGCTCTCATTATCCATTTTCTTGCTGACTTTACCAGATATGTGAGCCTCTGACTCATGCTAACAGTCAACAAATTCTTAAAGAGCATTTAATGAGCCCAGCTTTCTGCTTGGAACTAGGAATATGCAGTGGACAAGGCACTGTGTTAAGTGAGGCAGGCTTTCTTTCAATCCACTCCTACAGTGCTCAGACTTGACCGTGAAATACCTTCTTTTTCTTATGTTCTCTGATTCTTACTGAGAAGATGCTGTAATGTCATGCTTTTGTTTGATTTTTCCTCCTCATAGAAACTACCAGATTCCTCCTATGTGGTTTGAACACAAAGTCAGTCTGAGTACCACCATACCAACCCCAAACTATTGTTCCTGGGCCTGGTGCAGCCTTTTTCCTCAAGGAAGAATCTTGTCCAGCCAGTGTAGTGGTTGGAGGGTTAAGGAAGGGCCCTACCCCATGATGGCTTATGAGCCCAAACGTTTTCACCCCTCGCCCATCTCATGAGCCTCTCAGCCATCTATACAAATAGCATCATCTCCCCCAAAACTTTGACCATTACTCTGAAACTCTCCAAACATAAGTAGTTACTGGCCCTAACCAAGGGAGTTGGCTTGTGGGGATCTGGGTGAGGTGATCGTCCTTGTCTTTAGTGAGTTACAATCTTCTGAGCAGACAAACATGTAACAAACAACAAGAGACCCACAGAGGATAAACAACAGGTGGTTTGGATAATTAGCACAGTTGAAATCCTTGCTCAAAGGAGTCATACTTACCACTAAGCCACCATGCACAGATTTGTTCTCCAAATTAAGAAGCAAATAAACAAATAAACAATTATAAATGATGGTAGGGCGAGGCCAGAGAAGATAGATGTAGAAAGAGGGGGTTTCAAGGAAACAGTAGTGAGTGCAAATAACTTGAAGCTTGAGAAACATGATGATGATTTAACATTTATCGAATTGTATTTATATCACATCGATATGGATTATTTCATTTGATCTGCACAACAAACTTAAGATATGAATAATGACTTGTCTAAACATAGGCTTCTCAGAATTGGAGTTTGGGAGGTTTTAGGGACCATCACATTTCTTGAGAATACAACTCTAGGCAGCTAGAGTGAGGGTGCAAGGAAATGAAGTAGAGGAGGAGAAGAGCCAAGATGAGGGTATGTTTTGAGGTGGCCGAGACCAAACGTTATTGATTTCTTGATCATGAGAACCATTCCTCTGAGATGTACAACCCGTGTCTCAGAACGTTCCCCAGGAGGTGAAAAGGGACGTGCATTTACCCAAGGCTTGCATCTCCCTTGGTAAAAGATTATCCCTGGGGGCGTTAAGTTTCTTGCCCCGGAATCATTTCGGTTGTACATGCCTGGGAACAATGGCAGCCAGCAGGGAAGCCCGGGATGGGAGATGAGAAGCCCACTGTGTCGGCAGGAGGGGAGGTGCTGGTGCTATCAGCCTGTGCCCATGTGCTATGGGTCTGCCCCCACACAGGATGGGACAAAAGACAGATGAGGCCAAGAGGATTTGAAATGATGCAAATGTGGTGTCTAGTCTACTATTTTTTTTTTTTTTCATTACACAAGTGAAGAAAATTAAGGCTCAGAAAGCTAAGTAAATTGCCTAAGGTTAAAATCTAGTATGTACTAGGGAGGAAAATTTAAAAACAGAGATTCCCAACTACTCTATCCAGACTCCCAGTCAGTAATTACTGATAGAAAGGCTTCTCATGAAAACTTTCGGAAATTGACCCCCTAGGTGATATAGACTGGAAATTCAAAGAGCATCAAAAAGAATTGTAAGGAACCTGTGAGTGAGAAACCCGTACTAAGTTACTACGGGACAATGGAAATAAGAGGATGTCTTTACCCCAGAAAACATTCAGCGCGGCCGACCACACCCTTCGATGGCACGTTCCTCTGGTGCTCTCACCCCTCACACACGACACAGATCAGAGCTGCATGTCAGCACTCTTAAATGTACTTGACTTTGTTCCGGAACAAAGAGATGGCACTGCTCCTATCTGTTTCACAATTGTCTTCTGCCAGAGACTGTGTTAAGTAACTCACATGAATAGCACTTCAAGGCAGGTAAGAGAATCTCCATTTTACAGATGATGAAACTGAGGCTCAGACAGGTAAAAGAATGTTCTTTGCTTTCCCATATGGTCTCCCTGGTATATATAGCAGCTGTACATTTTGATTTTGGTTTTTATGTGCCTTCTAGAGTAATATTCTAGAGGAGGAGTTATAAACCCTGATTGGGTATTAGTATAATTTGGGAATCTTATTAAAATTACAGCACCCCAAGCCCCTCCTCAAACCTGCTACATTGGACCTTCTATAGCTGAGGGAACAGATATCTGTAATGTGACCGTATCTCACAGGGGATCTGATGGGACGCCCCGGTTGACACTCAAAGGAACAGGCAGAAAACAGTGAGCATTAGCATATTCCTGAGCTGCATGAAATAAATATGCAATATTCAGAAGAGGGGTTGGGAGAACAGAGAGTCCTATTCTTTGTACAAATCATATCACTCTTCAGAGGTGCTTTAAATTTGGGGTAGCTTACTTTAAGTGCAGGAGTAGGAGAGCACAAGAACGGCTGTGCTGGGGATTAGGACTGTGCCTGGGGGACTCAAGACAAAGCCAGACACAGCCCACAAGGCTGGCAATTTGGGAAAGGCTGGTGAGAGCAGCCCTCTCACCCACATTTAATAAGCAAACAATTATTTCTCCTGGCTCAGTCTGTGTTTTTGGCGGCAGGGAGTGGCCACAGGTTTTAGAAGGTGCCTCGCCTGATTCCTGCTCAGTCTTGCCAGCCGCTCAGTCTACACCTGGGCTTTGCCTTGCCCTCCAGTTCCTGATCCACAGTCCCCGGCCCTCCCTCCAGGACACACCCATCCCCACTCCTCCCACACACCCAGGCTAGTTTTCAGCAGGACAGCTATTTTCCGAAGTTGGACACTGAGTGATTGTAATCAGGTACAATTTCCCGACACACAATTGTGTCAATGATGTAGCCTCAGGTATAATTACGAAAGCTGTCCCGGAACTTGCTGTCTACACTGTTCTTAATGGGAGGAATGGTCTCTGGTTCACTACTAAATATTTTGAAAGAAAACCTGTAGGCATGACAAAGTTCAGGCACCAAGTAGAAATGGGAATCAGAGTGTCCGCTCTTTGAAAGGCATGCATGAGTTTTAATTATCTACTCATTCAAGATTTAAAATGTTTCATTTTGCCATAAAAAGCAGAGAATGATGACAACCCAATTTCATGTACACACTGGAAATTAAATTGGTTGAGAATATTGTCCGCTGTCACCTCTCCCTTATTTTTTCCTGTGAAATGTTTATTTTTTCCCATTCTATGAATACTAAATACAGAAAACATGGAAAGTGCAAAAATGCATGAAGATAAATGGCTTATGACCTCATAGGTCGGACAAAGCTTCTATTAACATTTTTATATATTTCCACCCAGTCTCTTTTTCATGCATACACACGCAGGCAAAATAATGAAGATTGTATTAAAGTGGTTTTATATTCTGATTTTTTGTTTTATATTACATTATTTATGCCACTAATTACACTTTAAAACCAACTTTTCTAATAATTCTATAATATTTCATCTGTGATCATATCCTACTTTATTTTACTTTATTTTCCTATCATTGGATATTTAAATTATTCACAATCCTTTGCTGGTAATTCATAAGAAATCAAGAAATTACCCAAGATGTTGACAAAGCTCGTGCTATGCGTTGACACTGTCCGTGACAGCATGGCGTGATGAAGTGTGAATGGGCCGAGTCCTGGTTCTACCACCAGCTCTGAGCTTCTAGGCAAGTCACTAAAAATGTTCTCATCTGGAAAATGGAGCTCACGTTAACGGCCTTGCTTATTTCTCCAAATTTTCTCCCTCCATTCCCTAGTACAAAACTAATAGTGTCAGATGCTCTCTGAGTGAGGCAAAGCCCAGATGCAGCCTGGGATGCTGGCAAGAGCTGCACACTCTTGCTCCTGGTGTTTCTGTAACCTTGCAGCTACACATACACTCACATATTTCCTTTTTTAACACTACCTAAATTTCCAAGGTCGAATCCAAATCCTATACTGACTTTTCTCCCTCCACATGCATTGCTCCTTCTCTGGCCCTTCCTTTGCCAGGCCCCGCACGGGCCCTGCATCAAGGTACATTCACTGATCCTGACTCTTCAACCATGATCTCTCGCGCCTCTGCCTTTGGATCCGCTATTCCTTTTTCCTGGGATCCTCTCCTCCCACACCCACCTTAGCTTTTTATCCAGACCCTTCTCATGCCTCAAAAGTCATCTCTAGCCTCAGCTCCTCTGGGAGGGTTTCCCACCCTCACACCATAGATGAGGCTGAGCAACCCTTTTTGATGATTCTGTAGCCTGAAACTATGTTACTTTAAGTGACAGAGATGTTCTGTTTTAAACTTTCTGAATTTGAATGTTTGGTGTTTTTTTTTTTTTATTATTCATCATTTCTGGCAAAATCCCAATCACACATCAGCCTTTTTTTTTTTGCTTTCTCCTCAGTTTCCCTCTAGATGTTTCTTCAGCTCTACATGGTCAGATGACTGCAGTTTGCTTAGATGTGAGTCTACCCTAAACCTGATCAGTCTACAATATCTATTGCATATGAATGAGTCTGTGAGACTTATTCCTTAACATTAGAAAAAAGATAAAACACCAAAAAAAAAAAAAAAGAAAAGAAAACTCTCAGAGTACAAGCCTATGCAAAGAAAAGTAGCTGGCAGTTCATAGCAAAATCCTGAGCTAGATTCTTGGCTCAGTTCTCCAGCTACGTGGCCTTCAGTAAGCCTGTGAGCTGTGTTCTTTACCTAGTCACGTGAAAATAATACTTGCTAATTCTTAGACTTACATACGTAGAATGATGTCTAAATAATACAATAATCGCTTCATAAATGATAACTTTATTAGAAATTATCCTCAGCTAGCTGTTGTTAGAAAATACTAGAAACATTCTCATCCATCTGTATTTTTACAGAAGAATCACATAAAAGGATTCTATTGAAATTCTAACAGAATAAATAAGATGTATGTGGTTATCGATATTTGGTTTTGACACCGAAATATCCAATCGTTAACAATGAAACAGAGTCTATGGATCATGCATTTATCCCCAAATCCCTATCACCCGGCACAGTTTCTGGTACATGTTTAGTTCCCAGGAGAAATAATATCGAATTGAATTTATGATGAAATAAATTTTTAGAGGCTTTGATATTCCATTTTTTAAGCAACCAATCTGTTCTGCATACACACATATTAGCATATTTATGTGACAATGAAACCATTAAAAAAAGAGAAGATTATTAGGTTATGGGCATTAAATTAATGGAGAAGACATAAAAGATCACATAGACTGGGCTGGATTGCATCTTTTAGAAGGAGATACTGGGGCCCAAACAGATTCCATGAACTGTCGGGACACAGAGTTTGAGGAGCCGAGTTGGGATTAGAGTTCAGTCCCCAGCCTTTGCCTCCCCCTTCCGCCTCCCCCCGCCATCAAGCTTCCCTTCATACTTCAGACCACCTCACCTGCTCACACCACTGGATCCTCCTGTGTCTTTCAAAATCTTATGTATGTATCTAGGGTGAAAATAATTTTACGTTTAATTTGATGTTAAGCATTGATCAGATTTGCAAAGTATGTCTAAGTGTTTTGTTGTTATTGTTGTCACTATTCCCCTCTCTCCAACCCCTGTTCCAATTCCTAAAGCTTGGTCATGTTTTTTTT
>NW_012148952.1:9582478-9584341 GCF_000956105.1 Propithecus coquereli
CTTTTCCTTTATTTTCTTTGTCTCTATTTCCTTGGCTTTAAAATAGAATTAAGCAGTTTGAATTATTTCTAGATTTCTGTCTCTGTCTCTCTGTACTGGAGAGATATAAAAAGATCTAGTGCTTAATACAGTCTTCAATTTATCACTAATAGTCAAAATGCTCAGTGGCAGTTGCTTTATGTATGGAAACAATGGTACAATATAGAATAAAAGCACTGGGGCATGCTGTCTCATGCACAGAGCAGGGACCAAGAGTAATGGGTTCCATTCCCTACTCTATCTTTGATTTACTATTTAGCCTTGGGCATATCATGCTTCTTACCCTCTCAATGTCTTATTCTTTCCATCTGGAAAGCAAAGATAATTGTACTTGGAGGGAGGGAAGATGGAGGACATGCTATAAATTACTTTGGGCAAAAATTATTTGCAAGATTCAAGGATTATTCTAAAATATAATCCATCTCACATTTATTGAGCACCTTCTATGTTCTAAGAATTCTACTGGACACCAAGGATACAGAGTATGACATTACCTTGGTGCTCATTAACTAACAAGGGGTAGCCACGTAATGGTAATCATTATATAATGTGATAATTTAATATTGATGAATCCACCTGGAAGAGAGAATTGAACTCAAATTTGTCTTAAATATCTTCTGGAATTATTGCTTCATCACAAGTCAAAGTGAATTACATTTATAAAGATATTTTGTCTATTAATAATATGAAGAAAAACAAGGAATAAATAATTAGAAAAATCACCAGTAGATTGGATTATTTCTTGCAAACCTTTTTTCCCTATTGTGGAAGAATTGCACATTAACTGCCTCTGCTATGTGACTTTGTAGTGCCTCCCATTAAAATTGGCACAGTGTAGACCCCTCTTCCATCCACTGTGGTTTTAGTGAGAGGACTTGCCTTATCGAATGCAATACATTGTGCCAATGAAGAAACATTGTCCCAGTTCTGAGCTGAGCCTTGAAGAAGCATGGGCAGTTTCTGCAAGCCTGTTTGGATTTCCTACCCTTTGCCAGGAGAAAACCATGCTTCAAGTAGCTGTTGCTCCTCAGCCTGTGCCATGAACAAAGAAACATGGAGCATACTGGACTCCACCTAAAGCCTGGATTCCGGTTCAACCCAGCTAATATCAGCTGGATCTTTGAAACACGTAGGAGCATAAAATAAGTACTGTTGCTGTAAGCCTTCAAGATTTGGGGACTTTGCTACACAACATTATCATGGTTAAGGAAAAGTGCTGGTTAATGAAATACCTTTTGTGAGCCCAAATGAAATTATTGACTGAGGGAGTGGTCATCAACCAATGATAAAACTATTAGATGAAGGGCTGATGGAAAGCTGAGTAATTACAAGTTGCCAGACTCTGCAAACTTTTCAATGGTAAGATCAAGCTTTCACTACCTTAACCCAATGTGTCACTAGTAATGCAACAACCAGACACCATAGTGCATCAATCAGGTGACATATAAACTCTGCAGTATGACCTATGAAGTGTTTTTCCCAAAAGTGATAAACCTGAATTTAGTAAAATCCTAGAAATATGAGGCATAGAGGTAGAAGTTAAATAATACCATGAGTTAACATCAAAAAATTTAGCAAGGGCGTATTCTATAGGAAACTGGTTACTTTAACAAGCCAATGTTTCAAAAAGAAAAAGTGACAGAGGCAGAAAAATATATAACAACCAAATGCAATGTGTGGTTCTAGATAGGATCCCAGTTTAAAAAAAGCAAAAAAGCTGTAAAAGGCATTTGAAGATAATTCAGGAAATTTAAATATGAATTGGCTATCAAATCTTATTCAGAAATTATTATCAATTATGTTTGGTTTACTAGAGTACTGTAG
>NW_012148952.1:9584391-9591278 GCF_000956105.1 Propithecus coquereli
CTTTTCCTTTATTTTCTTTGTCTCTATTTCCTTGGCTTTAAAATAGAATTAAGCAGTTTGAATTATTTCTAGATTTCTGTCTCTGTCTCTCTGTACTGGAGAGATATAAAAAGATCTAGTGCTTAATACAGTCTTCAATTTATCACTAATAGTCAAAATGCTCAGTGGCAGTTGCTTTATGTATGGAAACAATGGTACAATATAGAATAAAAGCACTGGGGCATGCTGTCTCATGCACAGAGCAGGGACCAAGAGTAATGGGTTCCATTCCCTACTCTATCTTTGATTTACTATTTAGCCTTGGGCATATCATGCTTCTTACCCTCTCAATGTCTTATTCTTTCCATCTGGAAAGCAAAGATAATTGTACTTGGAGGGAGGGAAGATGGAGGACATGCTATAAATTACTTTGGGCAAAAATTATTTGCAAGATTCAAGGATTATTCTGAAATATAATCCATCTCACATTTATTGAGCACCTTCTATGTTCTAAGAATTCTACTGGACACCAAGGATACAGAGTATGACATTACCTTTGTGCTCATTATCTAACAAGGGGTAGCCACGTAATGGTAATCATTATATAATGTGATAAGTTAATATTGATGAATCCACCTAGAAGAGAGAATTGAACTCAAATTTGTCTTAAATATCTTCTGGAATTATTGTTTCATCACAAGTCAAAGTGAATTACATTTATAAAGATACTTTGTCTATTAATAATATGAAGAAAGACAGGGAATAAATAATTAGAAAAATCACCAGTAGGTTGGATTATTTCTTGTAAACCTTTTTTCCCTATTGTGGAAGAATTGCACATTAACTGCCTTTGCTATGTGACTTTGTAGTGCCTCCCATTAAAATTGGCACAGTGTAGACCCCTCTTCCATCCACTGTGGTTTTAGTGAGAGAACTTGCCTTATCGAATGCAATACATTGTGCCAATGAAGAGACACTGTCCCAGTTCTGAGCTGAGCCTTGAAGAAGCATGGGTAGTTTCTGCAAGCCTGTTTGGATTTCCTACCCTTTGCCAAGAGAAAACCATGCTTCAAGTAGCTGTTGCTCCTCAGCCTGTGCCACGAACAAAGAAACACGGAGCATACTGGACTCCACCTAAAGCCTGGATTCCAGTTCAACCCAGCTAATATCAGCTGGTCTCTGAAACATGTAGGAGCATAAAATAAATGCTGTTGCTGTAAGCCTTTGAGATTTGGAGACTGTTTGCTACACAACGTTATCATGATTAAGGAAAAGTGCTGGTTAATGAAATACCTTTTTGTGAGCCCAAATGAAATTATTGACTGAGGGAATGGTCATCAACCAATGATAAAACTATTAGATGAAAGGCTGATGGAAAGCTGAGTAATTACAAGTTGCCAGACTCTGCAAACTTTTCAATGGTGAGATCAAGCTTTCACTACCTTAACCCAGTGTGTCACTAGTAATGCAACAACCAGACACCATAGTGCATCAATCAGGTGACATATAAACTCTGCAGTATGACCTATGAAGTGTTTTTCCCAAAAATGATAAGCCTGAATTTAGTAAAATCCTAGATTCAACTTCCTCTTTACAGGAAATATGAGGCATAGAGGTAGAAGTTAAATAATACCACGAGTTAACATCAAAAAATTTAGCAAGGGCGTATTCTATAGGAAACTGGTTACTTTAACAAGCCAATGTTGCAAAAGGAAAAAGTGACAGAGGCAGAAAAAAATATAACAACCAAATGCAATGTGTGGTTCTAGATAGGATCCCAGTTTAAAAAAAACAAAAAAGCTATAAAAGGCATTTGAAGATAATTCAAGAAATTTAAATATGAATTGGCTATCAAATCTTATTCAGAAATTATTATCAATTATGTTAGGTTTACTAGAGTACTGTAGTTAGGTAGAAAAATGTCCCAACTTTTAGAGACGTATACTTAATTATTTAGAGTTTGTAGCTTATATATGAATAATTGACTTGAAATTACTTCAAAACGTAGATGCTACAATTTATGGCAAGATATTAATGCTAATTAAATTCAGAGAAAAGATATAAGATATTCATGATTCTATTCTTTCTTTCCTTCTTTTTTTTACTCTACTTGCAAGCTAAATGATTCTATTCTTCTTAAATTTTTATATGTTTTAAAAACTGTAAAAAAGACCAGTGACAGTGCACTTGGGTCTCAGGGTGAAATCATTTAGGATGTCACTCTCCATGCAATCTGGCTCCAAATTTGGTGTTGTTTTAAGTATCCTCCAATTATGTTACCTATTTAAAGACTGTATCCAGAAGAGGTCAGTAAGCTACATAAAGATAAGTAGCAGTTTCACACTTGTTTTCAGTTAGCCCAAACACTCAGTGGGTATTTGAATAAATACATATTAGCCATTCCATTAAAGACAACAGAAAGAATTCTCTTTTCATTATTTGTTATGTGACTATACATTGCCTTCCTTTGGACTTGTCAGTGGAGCATACACTATGGTCATACACCAGCCACTGCCACCATTCTAGATGTGCTCTACATGTCAGATAATACAGAGTGCAAGGGAACAGCCTATGTGCTTGCACACCAAATGGGTCTGTACAATTTTTTTCTCTAGGTCTCTGTGATGGGCCAAATATATTTAGGAAGGAGAGTGAGTATGACATAAACAGATATCAAGACTCTTACAGTGTTGATTTTAGTAATAAAAAAATGTCTATCATATTATTAATACCAGCAGATTAGTTGAGCCACTTTTTGTAATCCTCTAATCAAGTGTCCCATGCTTGTCATGTAATTGTCAAGATACTGGAATTGATTGACAGGTATAGCAAATTCCTCAGGGGTAATTTTTTAAAAAGGAAATGCATAGTAATTTTAATACAGCAATTAACTAAAAACATTCATAATGTCAAGTACATAAGTCTCTTTCTCAGTTCTTATAGCAGCACAGAGCTCAGAAAAGTGACTCTTTTCTTTTCTTTGAGACAGAGTCTCACTCTGTCACCTGGGCTAGAGTGCTGTGGCATCAGCCTAGCTCACAGCAACCTCAAACTCCTGGGCTCAAGCGATCCTCCTGCCTCAGCCTCCCGAGTAACTGGGACTACAGGCACACGCCACCGCGTCTGGCTATTTCTATTTTTAGTAGGGATGGGATCTCCTTCCTGCTCAGGCTGGTCTCTAACTGCTGAACTCCAGTGATCTTCCTGCCTCGGCCTCCCAGAGTGCTAGGATTACAGGCGTGAGCCACCGTTCCCAGCCAAGACTTTCTCAAAAGAGATGAAAGGAGGTTTTATCTGTATGTATCATAGTATCACACAGATAAAATCTCTTTCAAAACATTAATAATGAAAATGATGATGCAATAATTCGTTTTGCACCCACCATCTCCCAGGAAACAAACTCAATGCTCTAGGCATATTTTTTCTTTAAGGGTAGTGGCGGGGAGTAGTTTGAATAAAAGTCTTGCCTGCTCACAGCATTATTTTTAATAGCAATAGTCCTGGCAGGGATTAAAATATAATGAAACAAAACAAAAGAAAGTTTTACAAAGTCAATAAATTGGAGTAATGTGAAGTGAAGCCTTACATGGGAGACTAATTTTTTCTATTTTGGGGGGTGAGGGGGACATTAGGCAAATTTAGCACCAGATAAATATAATCAGTATAAAGTAAAATGCACTATTGAATCAAATGCTCTGAGAATTCAAAGTAAAATAGCACTCTGTGTATTTGAGACAAAGGGAGGAGGGCCGCTTTTCTTTAACTATCCAGGTAAAAGCCACAGTTTCTACACCACTCTTAACATATAGAATTAAGCTTTAGAGCTCACATTTGGACATCGTCAGGAATCATTGATACTGATTAGAAAGAAGATCTAACAAGAAAGCAATGGGCCACACGGTGGAAAGGAGAGACACTACTGTGGAATGTTGGCAGGGATGGATCCATCGTCAGGGCAAATGGTCAAAGGATTCAGATGCTGTAGTTAGGAACGAGGAAAGAACCTTATGACAGTTGGGAACTGTATGGATTACGACGAAGCAACAGAGGAAGGATTGCAGAATATATGTTTATCCGCATATAAGAGCAAATTTTAAGGGAAAAAAAGAAGGAAGTAACTCTTTTGTTGCAATTTACAAACAGTTGAAAACATGTCAATATAGTTAACAGTAAGCATGGACGTACGCTGGGGAAAAGAATCTCTTTTCAATAAATGGTGCTGGGAAAACTGGATAGCCACATGTAGAAGACTGAAACTGGACCCCCACCTCTCACCTCTCACAAAAATCAATTCAAGACGGATAACAGACTTAAACCTAAGGCATGAAGCCTTAAGAATTCTAGAAGAAGATGTTGGGAAGACCCGTTCCGACATCAGCCTAGTCAAAGAATTTTTGAAGAAGACCCCCAAGCAGGCTTGGGTATGTCATTTTCTGGGGAGAACAATGACTGGACCGGTTTGTCTAAAATGAAACCCCCTGAGTTGGCATGTAGTGGGAAAGGGTTAAGGTGGCCCTTAGGATGATGCTTATAGGCTGTTAGTTATTACCTTATTTGAAATCATTGTTTTCCTATTCAGAACATTAATTTAACTAATCATAATGGACTGGCATTATGATGGTTTAATTGAGGTTAAGCAGTGAAGTCTGTAGTATTTAATTAAAGGTGAAAAAAACTTCTTATATTATAGAATATTTTAAAAACCCTGTACATGTCTGCTATCTTTTACCCCAAGAATTATCTGAAATCTCCCTTTTCTGTTGACAGAGCAAAAAGCAATTGCTCTGTAATATCGATTTCATTTAATGTCTTTGTTTTAAAGAGTATATTCAGAGGGTTTCAGAGGAAAGTACTAGGCCACTTAGTTGGCAAATTCAAAACCTCAGAGTTGTGTCCCTTCCTTCAGCCCACTGCAAAAACCTCCTTTGTATATTCCTGTGATGGACATCCTCACTGGAGCGGAACAAATATTCATTTTATGCATGATTTTCTTCTTCTCTCTCTATTTATCAGTATATAACTTAAAAGCTTTGGCTTTGGCAGTAACCACATGACATTCCCCAAATCTGGTGGCATTGGTAGAATAAGAATCTAGGATCTCTAAAACAGAGTATCAGTGACAGAATCTTATTGTTCGATTTTAAGTCATTATTAAGGTCCCAAGCAAAGCCAACTCTAAATGTGGAGACAGATAAGAAGCCCTATGGGGTTCTAAGAAAAGAAGTGAGTCTGGTCCCGACTATTGTCTGATTTTTTGCTACCCACTGGGAATGAAACAAATGCAAATGGGATTGAAAATGAAATAAGAATCAGCATTGGACTAGCACAGCTGGATAGGAGGCAAATGCTTATTATGGACAGGGTTCATTTTTCTAGAGGAGTGGGAGACTGCTGTAATGCTCAGGAGATGAACTTTTCTAAATCAAACCTAGTTCCATTTATGCCTTCTATATTCCCCAAATAACATAATAATAGAACTTACCTTTGCTAATGTTTATTGCTTTCCCAATTATGTGCCTTGCATTGTGCTAAGAAGTGTTTTACCTGCACTATGTTATTTAAGTCTCACATCCCTCATGTAAGTGCCTCAGTACAAATGCTACAAAGTTTAAAAAGGTTCTGTAATTTGACTAAGTTCACACAGATTCCAAATAGTGGATACTGGGCTCAAATCCAGGTCTGTCTCCAAAGTCTAACATCTTAATGACTATTTTGCCTACTAATGAATCATTAATTTATGTACTCACATTAAATTCTAATGCTTTTCCAAACCCAAGTGGCCCTATTGTATATGACCAAATCATTGGACCTAGGAGGAATCTTCAAAAGTCATTCAAAGCATCCTTACAGTTTCAGCAGGGTGACGCTAAACCTTCCCTGTACCTCTCAAACTCTCCTCTTCCCTAAACAAATAAACAAATGCATAGAGGCTTTTCATCTGATAGCTCAACTTTCCCCAGCTAACCATTCCAATACTTACCTCTCCTGCTTGTGCATGCTTACATCTGTGATAATTCAATACCCTCAAATGCAATTTGAGGAGACAGTTGGTCTAGGGACACAAAGCGCCTCTCTTACTCTGTAGTGAGTGACTGACTTGTCCTGGGCTGAGTGCTGTGGCAGGATACAAAGAAATTACCTCAAAAATTAATTAATAAGACCAGGCATTTACACATCCAGCTTACAGCGGCTATGCCGCCTGTGTGCAGTTCAGTTATAAATTGCATTATAGCCTCTAATACCAACAGGATTTCAGAAGGTCCAGATGAAGAGACAGGAGCAGTTAAGGATGATTGCGTATATGAGATGAACCTGTTTGTGGTCTTGAGGAAAACCAGCTTTTATTAAGTGCCTGCTATTTGGCAAGGAATGTCGTATGTGGTAGATACTTGTTCATTTGATCTTTACAGAGTAGACGTTATTGTCTTTTCACATATTATAAAGAAGAAAATTACAGTTCAAAAGAAATTAATTGGCTAAATCCACACAGTAAGTTTTTGAATTGGATGTTGTCCCCCACTGATCTCAATTTGTTGCTTTTTAACTACGTTACAATGATTGTTGTATCATGTATAGGTAATGGTAATTGTTTCTTGCCCAGAATCCATTGCCTTTTCGGTAACAGCTCTTCTGCTTTTCTTTGGGAGACTACCCCACCCTGACTCTCTCTGTGTATCCTTTAGGTAAGATTGACTTACCTCCATCAACTTTAGGGTTGGACATGTGACAGTCAGCAAAATCAACCTCCTTGAACACAGTAGTTGTTTCAGGTGCTGTAATTGGCCAGGTATGTGTATTGAGATAGAAAGGCCTTCCCTCCCTCTAGAGATCCAAGTTTTGAAGATAGGAGTCCTTGGTTTTTAGTTGCCATCTTGCCACCAAAAAGTGAGAGTATATTTCAGACAGAC
>NW_012148952.1:9595143-9596230 GCF_000956105.1 Propithecus coquereli
GAGACATGAGAAGTGATGTTTGAGCTACTTTCTTTCACCAGGGGAATTTTGAGGGCAGCTGTTGAATTCATACATTTTTAAAATTTCTAGTTTCAGAAAAAGACTTAGGGCCTCCCCATCTAGAAACATATCTAGTCTGGAAGTGAAGAGGGTTGTTATGCACAAATTACGAAGGGAGAATAGCAATATGAAAACATTTCAGAAACTGCTCAGATCTTTTTTGCTTAAAGAAAAAGTATACTAATTATCAAGTAATATTTTGAAACGTATTAATTTAGTTGAAAATTAAAGAAAAATATCAGCCACAATTTCTTTCTACCTTTGTGATATTTTATGTATCTGGTTTACAGAGTTGACATTAAGAAATCACTTAATACTTGCTATTTTATACTTTTATTTGACATTCTATCATAAACATTTTCCATGTCATAGCATATTCTTCCTATTATCATTTTAATGGCTTCACACTATTCCATCTAGTGAATGGGCCTTAATTCAATTAGCTGTTGCACTATTGTAGAGTATTTAGGCAGTTTCCAATTGTTTTGCTGTTATAATAATCTTGCAATGAACACATATGCTTCCTAAAAATAATCTAAGCATTTTCTTTAGCTGTGGCAGCAGCATCAAGTAATATTTTTGATCATCTGGGTTCATAATACTTTACCAGGTCTTGCTCACCAAGTAGATAAAATATTTGCCAATTAGAATGCAAAGAAAAGCAAAAACATTAAATATCATTTTGAAACAGCTGCCAAGAGAATAGATGGAATCCAGTAGTATCTGAAACATTTGACCTGAAGTTGCTCCTCTGTGACCAGATCAGTCTCTTCTCAAGATATATTTTTCAAGTCGTAGTTTCCTGCTCAATAGAAAACACCAATTTTATCTCTCTCTCCTCTTGAAGATCACACTGTATGCCACCTTGTTAAAGCACCCCATGCCAGAGAAGTATGACTGCATAAATCTTCCTGCAGATCTAGGTTTTCTTCAGGATAAATTAAATCTGGCAAACACACTGCTAAAATGATTAGCCACAGCAATGAACCCCAAGGGAGCTCTGTGGTCTTACATAATAATTATACAA
>NW_012148952.1:9599490-9600540 GCF_000956105.1 Propithecus coquereli
GTTAGGCCCATTTGTTCGAGAATACCATTTAAGCTCAGTGTTTCTTTATTTATTTTCTGTTTTGATGATCTGTCCAGCTCTGTCAAATGGGTGTTGAAGTCCCTGGAAATTACAATGCTGCTGTTTATCTCTTCTCTTAGATCTAGTAGAATTTGCTTTATGAATCTGAGAGCTCCTGTGTTAGATGTGTATATATTTAGCATGGTTATGTCTTCTTGTTGAATTGCTCTCTTTACCATTATATAATGAACATCTTTGTCTTTCTTTCCTATTGTTAATTTAAAGTCAATTTTATCTGATATGAAAATGGCTACACCTGCTCTGTTTTGGTTCCCATTTGCATGGATTTTCTTTTTCCTTCCCTTCACTTTTAGTCTGTGTGAGTCCTTGTGGGTTAGATGTGTTTCCTGGAGACAGCAGATACTTGGGTTGTATTTTTGCATTCATTCAATTAGGATATGTCTCTTCAGTGGGGCATTCAGACTGTTAATGTTGAGTGATAGAATTGATACCTGGGATGCTGCTCTCTTCATCACATTGGGTTGCTTTGTTTTCTGTCTTGTGCTATTATTGTTTCATACAAGCTGTGAGCTTTAGCTTTGGGTGATTTTACACTGGTGTGTGTCTATTGTGCTGATCCACGTATAATGCAGCTCCAAGTGTTTCCTGAAGGGCAGGTCTGGTCATGACAAATTTCCTCAGTGTTTGTTTGTCTGGAAAAATCTTTATTTTTTGTTCACATATGAAACTTAGTTTCGTAGGATACCAAATTCTAGTCTGGCGATTCTGTTTAAGAAGACCGAAGATGGGGCCCCAATTCCTTCTAGCTTGCAAGGTCTCCATTGAGAAGTCTGCAGTTAGCCTAATGGGTTTTCCTTTGCAAGTTACTTGATGTTTTCACCTCACAGCCAGCAAGAGTTCCTCCTTTATATTGATTTTGGCCAGTCTGACGACTATATGTGTTGGTGATTCCCTCTTTGCAACAAATCTCCCAGGTGTTTGTTGAGCTTCTTGTACCTAGATGTCTAAATCTCTAGTAAGACCAGGGAA
>NW_012148952.1:9604731-9608146 GCF_000956105.1 Propithecus coquereli
TGAAATTCTAGTATCTTGTAGTTTAAGACATCTAAACAAGCAAGAAGTTTTTAAAATATTTAGCCTTGGAATAAAAGTCTAAAAAATGTATAATGTTAATAATTATGTTTCCTTAGTGCTTTTTGCCACATAGGTGACAATTGCTGGGAGAAAGGGGTTTTCATTCAGGGCAAGCTTCTTATAAGATTGACGGCTTTGGGAAGGCCACCTGATCTCTTAGCATCACTAGTGGCCTCCAATCCATACAGAAATTGATTGAGCAAAACACAGACCAACCAGTCCAGAGAATGATCAGAGCCTGGCAGCTCATACAAACCTCGTTCAAGATTGTATTTTAGTAAGCAAGTCATTTATTGGTTAATTTAAAGAAAATTTCAAGTTTAAGGCCTTTATTCTGTGTCTGGGCTCATCTAAAGATATTGGACAATTTTTTTTGCAAGTTATGACCCTATCATAGATTGTGTTCATATCTGCAAAATAATCATAAATCTCAAATATTTCTCCTTGGGGAAAAATGAGATTTCAAATGGAATTCTATTGGAATTGATCGACATCTGGAATGAAAGTTTAGGTGAAGCTTTTGTGATTCAATCTTTCTAAGATTCCAGATTTTTTTTTTTTTTTACAGTTTTGTTTATTTCTGTTTCTAAAGCAATTATGGAAGGAACGAGACTAAACGATAGAAGACAAATGGGACAAATATGGTGTAGGCATCAGAACACTGGATTGTGTGGAGTGGGCTTTGGATTCTGTTGTAATTTCTATCACTGGAACATTGTGACGTTATGCAGATTTTAGACAAATGTTAGGTAAATAATTCCCTAATTCAAGATTCACTGAGGACAGATGGAGGCCTGGAAACAATGGCCGAGAGTAGTGCAGGTCAATGGTGGGTTCACTTACTGAAGCACAGGGTGGGCCCTGAAAAGCTGAGTAGAGTTTGAAGCTGGTTAGAGAAGGTCACACTTTGCCACTCTCTGGTGTTTAACCTCAGAATTACTCGTTCCCTCATTCTAACAGCTTATCTTTTTTGCCTATTTTATTAGATGCCAAGCTGACATGATTTATTTTATTTTATTTTTTTAGATACAGAGTCTTGCCCTGTCATCCAGGCTGGAGTGCAGTGGTGCAGTCATAGCTCATTGTAACCTCGAACTCCTAGGCTCAAGTGATCCTCCAGCCTCAGCCTCCCAAGTAGTAGGACTACAGGTGCATGCCACCACACCTGGCTAATTTTTTATTTTTGTAGAGATGGGGTCTTGCTATGTTGCCTAGGCTGGTCTCAGACTCCTAGCCTGAAAATCTCCCTGCCTCTGCCTCTGCCTCCCAAAATGCTGGGATTACAGGTGTGAGCCATTGTTTCTGGCCTTGATGTGATATTTTTGACCCATAAAAAAACCTACTTCCTGTGACTCAGAAATAACTTTCATCAGGCCTAGTGTATACAGCAGTATCTCTGGTTCTTCTAGATTATAGATACAGAGAACTAAAGAGGACCCACCCAGCCACACCTCAGTTTAGCAACACAGGCTCTCCTAAAGTCCTAGTGGCCATCAGATTGTGGTGGTCATTGCCTGACCTCTCCTGTCCCTCCTCCCTTTCACCAGGGCAGACTTTTGCTCCTCTGCATCATGGACACCTATGGGTAGCTCCAGCTTTGAATGCCTTTCTACTAGTCAGCCTTATAGAGATTGACGGAGAGAGCTATTTTGGGGAATGCCTGGCCCAACTGATAAGATATCTCTTTTCCTCAGCTAAATTTCCTTCTTGATGTGCCACAGGGAAGGAGGAAGAAGCAGGCAAGATATCAAATCAACTTGGTCTTGGAACGAGGGGAGGGAGGTATCCCTCAATCCTAACAATGCTCCAGAAAGGCCAAGCACTGTAGGAGTCTAAAGTCCAACCTGTGAAATCTTTCTGGCACTGTGTACACCTCCATCAGGGTTTATTTCATTCTCTAATTTTAATTTTCCACCTTCCTTGAAGAGGAGAAAAATAAAAGAGATGAACCCTATAGTAAGCACCCATTTAATCTGGCATGTGTCAATTCATTTAATTCTTATAACAATCCTGGGAGATAGTTGCTATTATTCCCATTTAATAATAACCAAATGGTGGCTCAGAGAAGGTAAATAATTTTCCTAAGGTCTCATTCCTAGTAAGTATAAATCCAAAGTTGTTTTCTTTTCCTCATTTTTCTTTCCATATCATGCTGCTATCCAGTTACTATATTCTCCCCATTTTGCAATCACTGTTCAACTCAGACCTTTCTCTTTCTCCCTGATAGGTCACCTTGTTCTTGGCGTTGCTTTCCATATTCATGACCAGCAGTGTCCTTCCCGGTGCGTGAGACAATGATGAGTGCTTTTCCTTATGTGATTTCTCAGTAGAGAAGTCATGAATGGCACTGCACACTGAGGCCATCTCCAAAAGATGCACACTTACGTTAATAGCAGCTAAAATGACCTGCTGGATGCTGCCAAAGTGGGCACTGCCTGTATGCATTTTAGAAAAGAGTATTCTAAATTTCAAAATGATCTCAAAGTCTTGCTTTCCAACTTGAAGTCAATGCTGTTTAACTGTTTTATAAGGATTTCTGGCCACAACTAAAGTCTATTTTAAACTTGTAAGTGTTTTCTAGTGAGGAACTTTTAGAAGTCCAGATAAAAGCCCACTATTCAGTAGTTAAAATAATTCAGTGAAATTAACCATGCAAATGCTCAATGAAGCAAATGATTAAAGAAGGAATGAATAAAAATAAAGATTAAAATGGATAAAATTGTATTTTATCTTTTTCGGTACAGCCTATAGATCATAATTAAATTGTGGTGACTCAAAATAACAAAACCAACCTCATCACTCACCAGGTGTGAAAAACAATGTTGATGTATTTTCTTAGTTTTAGAGTGATAAAGCAGATACCACTTTTTCAATTTAAAAAAAAATCACTTAATGCATTCTTCCTTAATATTTGCTTTCTTGATGATCACTGAATATAGCCACTCTTTTGATTTGGGGATAATTTTAAGCCTTTGCCTTGCAGATAACCTCAGACACAGATCTGCAACCAGAATTGAACCACTTTCGTAGTTGAGAATCCTGCAATCTTCTCCAATGAAGGCAATATTTGAGTATATAAGAAATAATCATATTTATAAATTGTCATTAGAAACACCACATGTTCTCATAGTTCTCTCCAGCTTACTGAGCTTCTTAATATACATGACTTCATTTTTATCACTGTGCAATCATGAAAGGAAGCTAATATAGGTATTATCATCCCCATTTTACAAGGTAGGAATTGAAAATCAAAGAGGTTAAGTGACTTTCTCAAGTTCCTCAGCTAAAGATTTTGAGGGACTAAGATTCAAATCCAGATGGTGGGTTGACTTCAAAGGCCAGCTTCTTTTCTCTA
>NW_012148952.1:9608196-9609778 GCF_000956105.1 Propithecus coquereli
TGAGTACCCAAGTCTGAATAATCAAAGTTTGTTAGTCATTCTTTCAATAAAAATCACGTTAATGAAAAAAGCAGATAGTTCATCTCACCAGTCAAACAATTACACAAGTGCTTTTCCTTGAAATAACCACTATACTTCAGGGTGCAGCAGAATTGTTTTATATAAATTGCCCATTTTGCCACAAAGAATATTAAAAACTGTGTAACAAAGTATAGAAATGTAAATGAAATTAATAATTTTTATAACTTCAACAAGAACATTTCTTAACAAAATTGGCATTTTCTCCTGCCTGTAGATAAGTGGCCTTGAGGAATACAGTGACGGCTCTAACAGTTTGGTGCCAAAATCTTGAATCATGTAAGGCACCAGCAGTTCTGCCCACGATTCCTTTTGCATCGTTAGTACAAATGTCAACATAGTAAAAAGGTCAAATAATGTCTTGGAATTATTATGAAAACAGTTTTGACCTTGAAAGCCACGGGAAAGTATCTTGAGGATACCCAGGGCTCCGTGCACCATACCTTGAGAACACTCTAGTAAATTCTATATTTGTCCAAGATGTCCTTAAATCAGAGCAGAGATAACGTTTACAAAGAAAGGTGAACCTATTCCTATTAGGAATGCAGATTACTATCCATGCTCCTTGAGAATTTGGGGGTACTATGAGCTTCAGCAGGAAGACCAAAAACTTTCCCGATACATCTACACAATGTACCTCCTTAGTTGGTGTCACAAGCAGTCCAAAAAGAGGGTTTCACTTCAAATATTTGGAGATTGAGGCAAGTGAGGGTGAGTAGAACACTTTGATGGGTTCAAATCATGCAGTGGTGGAACTTTTGCTACTGCCACATACTTGGAAAGATGACTGGAGATAAAAATGTGGGAAGAATCATTAGCAAATTTGTGTAGTACATATCATACTTTGCTTAAGTCCTTGGATTTTATTATTCATTGTTTAAAGAATGTTGTTTTTCTTTGGATAGCTTGAACAGAATGCTTGCTACGAATGGGATGAAATTCTAGTATCTTGTAGTTTAAGACATCTAAACAAGCAAGAAGTTTTTAAAATATTTAGCCTTGGAATAAAAGTCTAAAAAATGTATAATGTTAATAATTATGTTTCCTTAGTGCTTTTTGCCACATAGGTGACAATTGCTGGGAGAAAGGGGGTTTTCATTCAGGGCAAGCTTCTTATAAGATTGACGGCTTTGGGAAGGTCACCTGATCTCTTAGCATCACTAGTGGCCTCCAATCCATACAGGAATTGATTGAGCATAACACAGACCAGCCAGTCCAGAGAATGATCAGAGCCTGGCAGCTCATACAAACCTCGTTCAAGGTTGTATTTTAGTAAGCAAGTCATTTATTGGTTAATTTAAAGAAAATTTCGAGTTTAAGGCCTTTATTCTGTGTCTGGGCTCATCTAAAGATATTGGACAATTTTTTTTGCATGTTATTACCCTATCATAGATTGTGTTCATATCTGCAAAATAATCATAAATCTCAAATATTTCTCCTTGGGGAAAAATGAGATTTCAAATGGAATTCTATTGGAATTGATCGACATCTGGAATGAAAGTTT
>NW_012148952.1:9609828-9610482 GCF_000956105.1 Propithecus coquereli
AGAAGTAATATTGTGTTCAACAGATATTTGAAACAAGTTTTTAATCTGCATGATTTTGTTATCAATTAAGTTCATTTGGTTCTGCCAGTACTAAATTTTAGCATCTGCTATCGTTTTCTTTTAGGTAAGATTTTGGTTTTCAAATATGCAAAACTTTTACGTAGTTTAAAAGTTAAACCAGTATAAAAAGTATATTCAGAGAAGCCTCACTCCTATTCCTGTCTTTTCCACAGTATTCTGTACCCCCGTATGGAGCCATTTCCTTTAGTTTTTTTATTTGTCTGTCCCTATTAAATGCCTACCATGAATTGATCAGTGAGATAGAGGAATTATTCACCTAAACACACATGGCCACAGTGTGGAGGAGCTATGATTGAATCCACAGCGGTCGGCTGCAGAGGTAAAATACTCAGTTGCCTCTCAAAGGCCTTATTGAAGCAACATTGTGGAAAAAAATGGGTTTGAAATCAGTAGGTTCTATCACTTACTATCTGTGTGACTTTGAGCAAATTTCCTCACTTCTCTGAGCCTTATTTTCCCTGGTTATGAATTAATAATGTCTACTTTGCAGAAATGTAAAAAGGAATAAAGATAATTTATGCAAAGTAAGTAGCAGATTGCTGGACACATGTCAATTACTCAGTGAATGTTGCC